>NW_027107150.1:231104-246163 GCF_000696795.3 Halyomorpha halys | reverse complement strand
TATATATATATAAGAGGAAGACCTGTGATTGTGTAAAATTCCGAATTTCAATTTTTGACAGAAATGACCATGTGCAGCAAAATCGTGTGCCTGATTTTTTTTTCTATGTCTGATCTCCCTCCTAGTTATTTATGACATATGGGGAGAGGGTTATCTTCTGGGTAAATATACCATATTCTAGTGGGGAAGATCAAGACTTCGTGGGAGCGCCACAGAAATAAAAGTAACCCTCCCCCCTCAGGCAGGATTAGAATCGGCGCCGTTGTAGTTCCGAGGTTGCAAAGACCAAAAGCCCCGTGTCTAACCGAACTTGTATATTTGAGTTGGAGTAAGATGTTACAACAACTTTTGCGAAATAGCTCCTGGACGGAAGTGCCCTTTAATTGAATCATTTTTTAACATGTTTTGGATTTTCCCAAAAATTAGTCAAATGATTTTACTCGGTATATCAACGTAAAATCAAGTGATCTTTAACATCAGATAAATCTTACTCGTATTGAAATATTTGAGCAGGGCTTAGAAAAAACTTTCGAAAATATTTCTAATTTAGCTTATTAAAAAAAAAATGCTTTGTTAACAGTGACAAAAAATGTGTAAATTTGAACTATAAAAGAATTTGATGATTAAATGGAGGAGAAAATTGAAGAAATAGAGGCTGCAGTTTGGAATAAAAAAGTGTTCGATCTCTCTCGACCCCAATCATAAGTTACACACACGGCTTTGTTGTTAAACTGTTGTTAGCAGGAGCAAAGATGATATTCGTAAATCCCATCTCGAGAACCTCTAAAATAAGAAATTTATAGCAATAGAAAAATAAAAATTAAATGTTTGAAATTTCCTTATAGAGTGGTAAGTAAAAGTTATATGATGCGTAGACCGCAAAGAATATTTTAATAATTTCCCGAATAGAAAAAAAAGTAGAGAATATTTTAGTTACCTTTTTGATAATTATTTGAATCACAATCACTGATATTGTTTATATAAAACTATTAAAAACTCAAAAGTTATCTTAAATAACAACAGGAGTTAATAGAAGATGGAAAATGTACACTAAGCAGTTTTACTAACCATTTTCTAGCCTGGTTAATGTTACCTTCTATCGCCGAAGAAGTTTCGTAATTATATATTCCTAGTTAAGACTATCCTTCATAGCCTTGATTGAAGAACCTTCCATTTGTTAGTTATTTAATAAAGTGGACAATTATTTAGTGTGCAGGGACAAAAGAGGGTTCCAGAAATTATAAGTTTGTGCTTCCTCAGCGGTGTTCGAATTTCCAAGGCGGCATATTTCACAAGGTCCTTTCAAGGAGGAAAAGTTGAGCGTCGTTTGGTGAAGTTATAATGCTTAATTCAAATTAATGGCCTGACAGCTCTCTAATTCGACCCATCCCTTACCTCTTCTTCTTTGCCTCTCTAATGATCCATTTTCTTGGTCGAATCTTGTGTCTTTTTAGTCATTATCAAGTGGTGAAAGGAAATTTTATTACTTTTTTTTTTTAGATGCTTCCTTTTCTTTTATCTGATTGCGCTATTTCAACAGCTAGCTCATTAGATATTAATCCTTAACTTGAAAATTCCTGTGATTCGTGAAAGAAGAATCAATCAGACTTGATGAATTGGATGAGACTGTTGCCAAATTGTTTCAGTTTCTACATCGCGATCTAAAAGATATTTCTGAAACTATAATTATAATATTATATGATCAATAAGCTCCACATAGTCAAGCTTTGACACATGACACAAGTACCAATCAGTCTAAAATCTCAAACTATCCAAATTCTATCTTAAAATTGCATAATATCTTAAATGAGCTATATACATTTACTACTAATATATGGATAATTCATCATTAGATAATTTAAGATTATTTAAATATTAATTAACACAGAACGTATTTTTTATGCATGTCCGGGCAGGAGTTTCATAATTTTTTGTCCTCTAAGAGATGTACCATGAGCATTTATCATGATAGACAATTTGTTCTTGGATGTGATGATGACAGACATCTTTACGATTGCTTTCAATGCAATTTGAAATTGAAATATTAAATTATAGCTCTTCCATCAGAGGCTAAATAATCCAAATTCCGTAAAAGATCTAAGATCTTTATGCTTCAGCTCATGATTTTTTTTAACCTCTTTATTGAAATTTAAGACTGTATATTATATAATACATTCAGTAAATTTGATCTTAGTTAAAATGGAGTGTTACAGGCGTGTATTGAAACTACCCATTGGTACCACTCTAATGACATTTTACATTATCAGGGCTCGTGGCCATCTTCTTTTCAGGCGCCTCGGAGGATTGTCAGGAATGGAAGAGGATTCAAGTTTAGAATCTAGGGGATTCAAGTGGTTAGGGAGTTTATAATGGAAGGAGTGATATCTGGTTCGGGCTATATCAGGTACAGAGGGAACATTAAGGTCTTTATGTATGATTTTATTTGTGACAAACTAAGGAGCATTGAGCATGGAGCATTTTACGAAGGATTTTGGATAGTAGGGATTGGATACGAGATTAATTCGAAGGTTTAGTGGAGCCCTTAAACTCAACTCCGTATATCCAGATTGGCCTTATTACAGTCATGTAGATCAGTCTTTTGTAATGTGTTGGAAGTTTAGACCGTTTGTCTAGTAAGTGCTGTAATAGTCGAAATCGACGTGCAGTTTCCTGTCTTTTCAGTCTTGTGGAAGGATTCTAGGTTAGTCGTTTGTCCATATTTAGTCCAAGGTAGCGGATCTGTTCGAAAGGGGTAAGAGTAACGTTATTAACTGAAACTGTAGGGCAGTCAGTAGGTTTACAACGATGGGTAAAGGGCTTATGATTTAAAATAAGAATCGTAGGAGGTGTCTAGATGAGCAAAATGCTTTAATAAGAGAAAAAAAAAGAACACGTTTAGAGTGTTCTAGTGGGAGAAATGCAGTGTTGAAAGGAAGCCCGAAAAAAACTGAATTTAATATATATGATAAAGGAGGGATTGACATAAACAAGCGGCAATACCAAAATCAAAGGGTTAACAGAAGGTAGGCAAAATTACACACAAAAGAGATGAAGGACTATGAAAATATGGACGTTTATTTCCCAATATGAGCAAAATGCTCGAGGATAAACCTCTACCGGGTTAATTAATTATAAATAAAAAATTATATGTTTTTTAGAGTTTTACAACAGACAAGATAATATATGTACTTAGTAGCATTTCTTATGATTTTAGTTTTATTTATAAATGTCTTACAAAAAAAATTCTTAGTGATTTTTTGATCTTAGATATTTTTAATCATTAATTACTACACAGTAAAAGAAAGCATTCTAAATTTCTTTTGAATGTAGAAAGATAGTCCATAAAGGTGGCAGTCAATAAAGATACAATTTTTTTTAAAAAGACTATGTAACGTTTCGCCTAACTTTGCAGGGATTCGTCAGGGCTTAATGAAAACAAGATAAAAACATTGTAAGATGTGACGAGAAAATTGCAATACATATACAGAGAGAGCAAACAATATTTTGTAAAAAGAAAGATACAAATTAACCTAATAAAATATAGTTATAGATAAATAATAATCTAATTACTAATAGGTTCAGTCATGTGTGAAAAAATTGCAAATATAACTAGAGTAATAAATAGTAGAACAGTTATTTAGAACTATAAATAGTAGAAAAATACGTTTAGCGCTGATGAAGACCTGGAAAGTTGGGCGAAACGTAGGTTACAATTAATTTATTTTTTTCTGTTTTGTACCTTTTTTGACCCCCAGCCGGACAATCTTCATACGGCCATCTATCTTCTTTCAATATGAATTTCTTTTAGTTTTAAAGTGTAAGCCTTATAAAATATTTAAGATTGAAAATAACTTATTTTAGAAAAATGGTAATATTTGTTTGTCGATTCTTAAGTTCTCAATAAAAATAAAAACATGAAACCGTATATCCTATATATATCCTACAGAAGAGTAGGGTAATGTAAATATTATATCAAGCAAAATGAATATAAGTCTTAGTTTTATCAGTACATTTTTTAATTTGAAAAAAAAAAGTTTTTATTTTAAAAAGGATAATATTTACCTATTTTTTAAATATATTTATGATTAGGTAATGGGCAATGCATAAAATATCCTACATTTTATGACCCTTAACATAGTTAATACTGGCATTGAATATCTTAAAAAATCAATGACTACAGACTTTTATACAAACATTTGTTAAACTCATAGCAGACTGCCATAACTGAACAAAACGGACGCTAAAAAAAAACAAAAAAAAACTTGACATTTAAAATTATATTATGAACTCTCTAAATATAAAACACATATAAAGACAGCAACTAGTATAGGTTGAATTGACCCATGAGGATTCAAATTAAATTTTAAGGTCTTTTATTTTATGTTTATCTCAAATCCAGCAGTTTTGAAAAAGTAATACAATTTTTTTTTTTATATTTGAAGTCATTTTTACTATCCATTTATTTATATATATAGGTATATAGATAGATATAGAGTATATAAATATAGAAAGTAATATCTCTGTCTATCTATGAATATGGATAGCTAGAGATATACTCCCTGATTAAATTTGGAATAGGGATTATCTTGGACCTGGGGGCTAGATGCTTCAGACCGTATCGAGAGAAGAGGGGGGATGAGGGACTATAGGGGATGGGTCAGTAATGACTCTAATTAGCGGGAGTCGACTTGCAAACCCCCTCATTAGCGTTTTCCCTTCCAAATACGACTCATCCGTTATGTGTTCGCCCCCTTCTCACCTTATTATATAGATTAGCGTGAATTCATATTATAGACCGCTGCAGAGTTCATTTTAATTCATTTTAATAAACATTTATTTATATATATAAACAAAAATATAGATTTTTGTTTATTAATAGTTTAAAATAAGTGTTTCTTAATATATACGAAATTTTTTTAGTTGTAGGTATATTTATTTAATAATTAAATATTATTTTACTATAATTTTAATTTAACAATCAAGATGTGATGTGTTCGACTATCATCGTTAAGATACTATCATAATTTTGTCGAAGAAATGATAAAATGATTTTTTTTAAATGTTCCAGACTACCGTTTTACATAATCTACATTTGGAATCGTACCTTATGTACCATTTTTACTTAAAAATTTCAATAAATGAGTTTTATTAGGATATAATTATATAAAAATTTTCTATTTGAGGTAAGATTCTTTTTTTTTATTTATTTATTAGTTTCTTTTTGCAAAATAAGGGTTGTAGGTATTACTAGAAATATTAGTAAATTATTTAATAATTATGAGCAAAATTATTTCATTATTATTTCAATTTACAATCAAGATGTGTGATCTTATTCTATTCGGCTATCATGGTCATTATGAAGAACACTATAACAAATCAGGAAAAATATAAATACCATAACCCGAAAAAAATAATTTACAATTTATTAAATGTAGTGCACAACAGATTTTTAGTTCACCCAAATAAAATGTATCAGCAATGAATTATAGGATTCTGACAAGAGATATTTTTTTATTAAAGTCCTTAATAGTTGACTTGTACTTTTTTGGATTTCATGTAAAAATGTAATTAAATTTTGACAAATATAAAACCAGATAAGATGTAAGTGAACACATCGTCGATAGTAAATTATTTTTTGGGAATATGGTGTCATAGAATATTAGAATAACATTCTTTCTGAATTGTTCTGATGTTTGGGAAGATGGCTTTAAAACCAAAACGTCGGACATCTTGATTATGAATTTAAATTGTAAGTGAAATAATATTAACTATGCTTATTTAATAGTTTAGTAATATTTCTAGTGATACTTGGAGCTTTTATTTTTAAAAAAGTAAGAAATATAAATGATTAATTGCAATACTACAAATAATTTTAGTTCCTGAGGGTTTTATTTGTTAAAATGTTATTATATTTCTTTTCATAATTTACACCCTTTGTCTACTTCTGCTTGGCTCCTCTGCCCATTATCCAGTCCTACAAATTTAATATTTACAATACACTGTTTTATAATTAACATATAGTTATAATTAAAAAAGTTTATAATGCACCTTAATGATAATTTGTTTACACATTTACATATAAAAAATTTAATATTTAAATATATTTACATTCACTTCACTGATTTACAACAATTTACACATATAAAAAAAAGAGTATAAAGAGTATATTTCCAATGGAAAAGTATATGTAAATATATCATTATTAATATATATATTTATTGAAATTTGAAATAACTATGGTACATATGGTATGATTTTTAATTTAGATAATGTAAAGCGGTAGTCATAAGACTTTATTTCACTAGTTTTAAAAAAAAATCATTTTATCATTTCCCCCCCAAAAAATATATTTTAAAATTTTCGTAAAAGTGGAAAAATTAGATTTTTTGTTTTAGCATGCCAAAATAAACTTTTAAAATCTGTAGTTGCCCTAATGTATAAATTAAGAACTAAAACACAATGGTTATTAATTTTTTACTATACGGTTATTTGGGATTTTAATAATTTCTAAAAAGTGTAGGTCATGTAATAAAACAAATTAATATAATATTTGACAGTATTTTATTAATTTGGCCTTTATTTTATTTTTTTAATCTATTACACATTCTTTACTTGTTAGATATCACCTTTAGGTTAAGCATAGCACAGGAATACCCCAAGGATTGCTCCTCGTATCACTCCAATGACTCGAGAACCCATGAATATTTGATGTTGTATAGCCGCGGTATATAAATCGGGAGTTGGATTGGCATTATGACCTACACCCCTTTTTGATATTAGTGCATCGATTGTGCCAGGGAACGCCAGCGGGAGTTCCTACATGCAGCTAATACGAATAGCTGTCCAAATACACTGACTTTTCCAATGTATAATATATTTTGTATCATAGAATCATCGAATTAAATACTATATAAATTTTAACTTTTGAGAACAAAATTTTAATACAATAAATTTAAAAAAACTAATTGTATTCCCAAATTCAGGCTGTTTTTTTTACTTATTAAAAAATCTGCATTAAAATTGGATCCCCAGTATAGTTTTTTCGACTAATTATCTCGCTATTAAAACTCCGTGAAACAAGAAAAGCTTTTGACTGATTCTCAAGGAGAGGTACCCTGAGTTATTGATGTAATATCACTAAACGGGGCACGAAAGAACGTAAAGAATTCTCTTTTTTTTCATACCCTCCTGTAATGATTTCAGTGGGTATTTGGTACGTACATATAGGAGGTATGCTATATGTATAGCTGGGTGTTAAGGATACCTTGGATTGCCTTTTGGCATTATAAGGTTAGGTGAGGGGTCCAATGAAGGTTGTAACTTGGTTGGCTTACGCTAGCGGATTATTGGAACGGGGAGGGGCCGTTCCGCGTATTCTCTTAATCGAACTATTTTTTATATTCATTATTTCCTTCACCACCAATATTAACGATATGATATAATATATTGATTATTTGGGAGTGGTTTATACTATTATTAACATAAACCTAAATAATCCACTCGTACTCTCAACTACAAGGAATGAGAACTACTTGGAATCAATTTACATTTTGGAAAATAAAAATTATACAGTAAACTTTAAATCTGATTCTAAAGGATTAAACGACCATTATTCCATTACTGAAATTTTAACATGTAATTATTAGTAAAATGTTAGTTGTAAGATAAAATGTTCAAATTCTTGAAATATACAAATGTATATATTATATTATACAATATATATGCACACATGTATATGTGGAAAAAGGGGAGTTATGCAAAAGTATGTATACAATAAAAATACAGTAATTATGTTTTTAAATAATGTTAAATTATAAGTAACAGATTAGAAAAGAATATTAATTAAATTGTAAATAATTTAGGCTTAGTAATAATGTGATGACAGAGTTCTAACCTGTTGAAGGTAGGTTTTATTTTTGAGATTGTTAATGAGGTTAACAGAAAATGGAGAAAATTAGTTATATATTGAAATATAAAATGAATAATTATTTTAAAACGATTGATTGAAACTGTTATCATATTAATTTAATATTTATATTTGTTTTTAAAGATATAAGGCATGGGACTGAAAAAAAATTTAATGAATTATGACATCAATGATTAAGGTATGTTCCAAAACATTATTATTGTGCGAGGAGGTGATATTGTAGTAAAATGAAAACAATTTTATATATAGTATCCTTGAAAATGGCCTAAGAGCCGAACCATTGGAAGTTACTTAAAATAAAAAGTTGAGAGTAAAAGTGGATCATTGAAGTTTGTGTTAATGATAATTAACGATACGGTTTGTAGATACTGAGAATGAGGAAATAGCTTCGATTGATATCAGTATGCTGTAATTATTTAGTATTTGTCCTTTACTACAAAAGTTGATATTCGTAGCAAACTAAGGAAAATAAAATTTCTTTACACCTAATTGTATGTAATTTACAAATGTTTTGTAAACGTATTATGGGATTGTAAAAATTATATAATATTTATGGTAAATCACAGCTTAAGCAAAGATATTTTATATGATATTTTTTTTTTTTTTAAATTAGCAATTTTTGATCGACTCTGGCACCCGAGACTGCTTTACTAAATCCGTTAATTTCTATAGCCTACATACTTTTTCAAATCTATTTGTTTCTCACAGATAGACAAATCCAATTAAATCACATTCGTATGTATCCCTCTTCCCTTAGTGCCTCAATTAATAACCCGTCAATTGCATCACCAAATCTTCAATCCAATACACCACCCTACCTACAACAGTTTTGACTGTGTAACTTATGCCATTTTTAGGTTGTTCGTATTGTTTATGGTTTTATTTATGATTTATAATAACATAAGTTAAGATTGAATTGCATCTATAAAGTCCTAACTCTCTTTATAAATAACTTCAAATTTCCATCGTTTCGGCAAACTTCTCCTTCGAACCAAGCAATACCAGATAGAACAAGGAGCTTCTTAGAAGGCCTAGGTGTTAGCATTGGGGATATTGCGATCTTGGCGGAAAATATTATTTTGGACTCCCTGGGAATCTTACACCATCACCTGCATGGGAATTAGCTCGGAGATTATTCTTTGTTTTATTTATTTATTTATTTTAATATGTTGACCTCTCTATTTGTGTGTTTTAACGTATTTATTCGTTAAATTATTTTGTTTTATTAATACTATTTTTATTTTTTTTTTGTGTTTTTTAAACTTATTTATCCATTCAAGTGTTTCCTGTAACCGGTTTTTTTTTTTTATATTTTCCTTTTAATCTATGTGTTAGTCTTATTCTCGTAACATGTATCTATTTGTTTGTTCTTGGTAGACTGATCTACTGCTGTGACTATGAATGATGGTCTGATCTCACATTACCGTCTAATATTGAATTTGTTTAGCGGGTACTGAAGAGGATATAGGAGGGTGAATTCCGGAGAGCGAATTTGTTGAACGGGTGAATTGAATAATTGTGAAAGGGTGAAATTGTAGGAACAGCAATGAGAAGAAAAAATAGGAATGAATAAAACATTTGTATTTGTTGTACAGACCGAAATGGATTGTAAAAGGAAACTGTAGGGGTGAAAAAAAATTGTTTATTATATCCTCTTATTGTATCTCTTTTTTTCTGATTATACCATGTATGTGTAATTTGTATAAGTCCGATTACGGATTGATAACTATGCTGTGTGAGATAGCAACCTAATGTATTTAGGCAGCATAGATAAATAAAGTATTTCTCTCTCTCTGCTCTTCTATAGAACCGCCTTCTTTAGCAAATCCTTCGTCACACGTGCAACCTCCTTCTGGAATTCTCTTCTCATCCCCATTCGCCAGTCCTCATCCATTCTTTCCTTTAAACAACACTTATTCCTTAATTTATTGTATAACCCAACTTCCGCATCATTTTAATCAAATAAATAGGCATATATTGATTAGCATTATAAACAGTAGTTGAGCCAATATCCCAATGTAATTTCATTTTACTATCTGAAAACTTGTAAATCCTTGCCAGATAAAAATCTTAATGTATGAACCATGTATTTATTCTTAGGGGACATATGTCCCAGAATATAATTTTTTATTTCATTTCAGTAAGGGGAATCTCTGAATATAACTTCACAGTCTCACATCAAGTGTTAAAAATTTGAAATGAAATGAAAAATAGATTATAATTCTGGGACTAGGTCTCTTTAAAACAATTACAAAGGTAATTTTAATTTTACTATAACATATATTGCCCAAAAAACAGTGTGGCCAACAGTAACACACCTAATATATATATATAATTTTAAATACAGAGAATAAAAAAATAAATAAATTTATTAAAAATCTAAAATATAATAAACTAAACTAAATAAAAAAATTCTGGCTATTCTGCCTTGGTTATATATGTTATAGTTAGAATAATACAGTTTTTGATATATTATAAGTGTCGGATTTAAGTAATGCGAATTTTTCGGTTAATTTTTGGTTTTATATAAAGTCGGACTCTTGCCGCGGACACCGGAAGACCCCGAAGACGCCGCGACTGCAATGGCCCCCCAGCCTATGCACCATGCAAGCTAGGACCTGGCCTACCCCTACAGTCCAGGACACGCTGGCCAGCCACTGAAGAGGAAAGACGTTCTTCTGACACCAGACGAAGATACATGGTTTTCACCATTTCGCCGACAGCACACCTAGACGAGGGCCGCTTCCCTCGAAGACGTCACCGCGGTGACGAAAACGTCATTCACCAGATAAGCAATATCCATTAGTCCTATGAGACCCCATATTCTGTATCCATCTCATATAATTAAATTACATTGAAGACTAACTCACTAACCATTATTGCCCCTCCAGGGCTAACACTTTATAAATAAAGAGAAAATATACATGCATGTTGTTATCGCCAGAAAAGTCTCACAATTTTCAGCCCCCCCTTTTCCACATTAATAATTTTAATTATCATCTTAAAATACACTTGGGATACCTGACAAGAAAGTAAAGGCAAATCGGAATAAAGGTTTTTAAGTTTAAATGAATAAGTGATCAAATAAATTAATTTTAACTATGGTTTATTAATGTAACAAAATTTCATGAGTGACTCAGTAATAAATGTAATAAGTACGATGGAGCATGCAATCCAATAATTTGACTTTATTAAATTAATGAAATCTTCTATAAATATTCTATATTAATCCAACCATATGATGTATTGTATTGAAATGCTACATCGTAAATCTATTCCCTCGTATCATGTATTAAACTCCCACTCCACTATCAAATGGCCATCTATATTGCAAATTACCTGACACAATGCAATTGAAGCCATTTATTGTAAACCTAATTGTGTATATTTGGTAATACAGTATATAATTATTTTGGGTGATAAAAAGTTCAATATCTACTCTATATTTATCTATAAGTGTAATTATCGATTTTAAACTTCAAAAGTTCAATGTCTGCGCGCCGAAATCAATGTATCCAATTTAGCTGATCAGAAGTCGTATTTCCTAACAGGAAAAAAATAACCTGAATAAAAAAAAAAAAAGACAAATTAAAAAGGAAAAAATAGACTGAAGACAAGCAATGTAAGAGATAAGAAATAACCAAATAAAGTTATACTATATTAGTCAAATCAGTGTATACTCGCTTAAAGTAATTTGATATTGTAATAAGCATTATTTTATTCATATAAGCAAATTTTATTTGATGTTTTAAAACAAAGTCTATTGGAGAAACCATGTTTGAAATATGCTTATTAAGAAAAATACTTTTTCGCATGATGAAATCAAATTAATAGATGAAATATCATATTACTAATAATAGGCCATTTTCACTTTAATCCCCAACTTTTCTCAAAATTTGGGCCAAATAGGATCAGCCGTTTTTAAATGCAGGGATGCCGAAAAAAATACGTATCCAACAGCGCACAAAAGTAGACAAAATAGAAAAGAAATCCAACTAGGATAAACTAAATACCAACCAGTGCATTTCCTAAATATTTCATTCAATATTCATCAAAAGTCGGAATACGATTTATTTTATTTTTGATATATTTCATTTTGATTTATTTATTATTTTCGAATCCAACTGTGGTATATAATTATTTTCTGTTTCATTGTAGCCGTGAGTTAACCTTATGAGTTTGGGAGCCCTTCAGGGTTCACACAGCCTCATGAAGTGGGTACCGTTAATGGAAGAAAAAATCTCGCAGTCCAACGTTTTTCTGATCAAATCACCTCTTGTATAACTGTTGGTATAGTAACAGATATTCCTTACAAAGTTCTGCACTTCTGATTCATCATAAGCTGGAGCTGTACATATTAATTTTTTAAATAATTCTTTACCTTAGCTGTTTCCTTATTTTGCTGTTTTTTAATTCAAATATGGCCCTATATTTATTTACAATATGGATGTATTTTTTCTTATCATTATTATTATCCATTTTAGTTTTTACTTCTATTATTTTTTTTATCAACTTTTCTTTGTATCTAATATGTAAATATGATATGATTGAGTTCTTACAGCCTTGATAGCCTGTTGGATGTAGCAGATTTTATTATTTTAATACACGTTATATGTGTATTGGATGGATTATGTCTGAACACTAATTTGATTAGATATAGAAACCAAATTTGTTCTTAGACGTATAAAAAGTAATAGGAATAAAGTTCCAGCGAGACTAGCCTCTTTATCTTCGGCTGTGACGAAATAAATAAAGTTTAATATGTATTTAATATTATTTTTAGACATATTATTAAGATTTTAAGTAAAATATATTATTATAGATTTTAAGTAAATCATTATCCAATTCACAAGGTGCGCCATTGAATCACTTAACCTTTATACTTTTATTTCGGATGCTCTAAATAAACGTATCCTTCTATTTCCCAATTTACCATAGGACCCAAAATAGCATATCTCCACTTATAAATCTGATATTAATTTATTTCCATCAAATCAATTCTTGATAATCTTTCTAAGTCACCTAAAAATATACAAATCACTCTCTTGACCTTTTTACATCAATTGGATCTTTGTCCAACTACTACATAACATGACTATTTATAGGCAATAACATTATTACTATATGAATTTTCTTCATTGTATACAATTAATAGTGAATCGACGATAAGATATGTAATTCATTTTTTTTAAGTGAAAGTTCTTTACCGAACATTCAACAATATTATAGGGGAGTAAGTTTATCACGTGATGCGAGATGAAACGGAAGTGATGGGAAGAGGTGACAACACTGGTCAATTGTAGCAGGATATTTTTTATATTGTGATAAAAAATTAGGAGTTTACAGTAGTTAAACAATCCTGGCAGTGCTAGCACAATTGAGTGAGCTTCTATCCTCGTACTCTCTTATTACAATATAAAATATTTTCCTGCTAGAATTAACTTAGCAACTGCCTATTATTTTTTAATTATTATTATTACGAAACAAATGTTTTCTGCATTAATCTTGAAGAGGGAATATGATGATTATTAATAAAATTGTAATACATTATTTCATTTCCTGAAGTTTCAATTCTGTAGGCCAGTCCTAAGATTGTCCAAAATGATTTGTGCGTTAAAGACATTATATTAGAAAATTGGTAAATTTTTAAGCAAAAATTTGTAAAATAAAAATTAGAGTCAGAAACAACTTGAAGTTTTCATCCAAAGCAAGAGTTGATGTGGCATAACTGGATAAATTTATACCATAAATGAAAAAAACGCCTAATCTTAGCCACCACTGAATAGGGTGAGATTGTGCCAAGAATAAAAAATTACTCCCACCACTCTTAACTGTTTAAAAATTGTTTCTGCTCATAAATAGAAAGCTGAAAGGTGTAAAAACTATTCCGCTCTAAATTTATACATATAAAGCGGTAAAACAGGAAATAACATGGAAACAATTACTCAAAAATCACCCCATTCTAAAGAACATAAATTATGTTCTATTATGTTATCATTTATAATATTTATTAATTGTATAATGTTATAATGAGTTATTGATCACGTTAACTTATTACCCTCAGAGTGATCTTTTATAATATATCTTAATAAAAAATAAAGCTGATGTATTTAAATAGCAGTAAGTTGAAACAGTGTATTTTAAAATTAAGTTCGAGATTGCGATTTATCATCACAAATAGACACCGTAAAATATTCTTTCCCACTTAAGGTAGATAGAAGCGAACAACAGAGGAAGCAAACAAATGGCAAAGAGTGGCGGTAATGCGGATAAATTAGACGTCAGTTGAGTCGGAGCCGGAGGGGAAGGATTTAGGGGTGGGGCCTCTGGATTTATGGGGAGGGGGAGACTGATCGCCTTATCAGCTATTTTATTTGTACTCCGGGGTGGCGTAAAGGCTTCATCCTGTCTGTATCATCCAGATACGTCAAATATTCCTATAATTCCTCAAGGGATTCTTCAAGATCCGAGGAGCCTCGCTGCTGGGTAATAAAGAGATTATCAAGCCGTAAGCGGGGGATCCCGTCCTCTCTACGTCCCAACTGTCAGAATAAATCTGAGATTGAAGATAAAGAAAATTCGTCTTATTTTTATATCTTAGAGTTCTCCAATGGATGGTTTCTCTACGTACCTTTATCACACCATTATGATCTTACATCAAATTTACTAGATGTATTTTTATCTAAATACAGTTTAAAATGTTAATAAATAAATTATATCGGGATATATTTTTTAATTATGAACTTACATCATCGGTAAGCTTAGCCAACTATAGTATATGCCCCACTATTTATATTTTAATAATTCGAACGACAAAATTAAATAAATTTGTAATTAACTATAGTAGCATTCATTTAATATTTAGGAATAAATATTTGTTTGTTCTCACTTTATAAACTACCATAACGATCTAACTTTATATACTGCCATACCATTCATTCAATTGTGACCTGGAATTTTGCTTAATGTTCAAGATGTTCTCTAGAACATTACAGGCCCGAATCGGCCTTAATAAAAATTAATATTTTTTTTTTTACAAAATTAAGCATTTTTGTGCGTTGGTTATTGTTTGCCAATTGATTTGTCTCTTTTTGAAGAACAAGAAAAGATACTACTGATTTCACTAAATGAT
>NW_027107150.1:202306-226699 GCF_000696795.3 Halyomorpha halys | reverse complement strand
TAGATATATTTAGAGGATTTTGTTATTATTCCAGTGACTATTGTTCATTTAATCGTTCATAACTGCATTTTTATCCAATTTCTACGTTAATCCAACTTAAAGTTGAACATCTGCTCTTTTTACCGCATCGGACGCACGCATTCTATTGGAAGGCCAAAACTGGAAAGCTGCTGCGAAGACAGGCGAAAGTTTTTGGAGGAGGCCCAGTCTCGGTGACGGGATGTAGCCATATTATGTTGTTATGTTGCTCTTTTTACCACCACTTTAGATTTAATGCCGTTATAAGAGAGAGATACTGGTTTCAAAAAAAGGAAAACTTTTCCAATATTTTTTTTTATATTTCTGGTTCTAATCTGTTTAATTATATCTGGTTTTGTGCCCCAGGTATAGTTTATAGAGCCCTAATCCACCCTCAAGTTGCGTAGATATGGATTGAGTCGCGTTGAAATTATTTTTATTTCTGTTTTGTTTTTTAATTTACTGTATGGCAAAAAATTTGGGCTAAAAAAATTATTTTCCGATTTTTTCAAAAAATCCGAATGGAAGCGTTCCTCTTTTTTTCACTCCTAAAAGAAAATGTGTGATCGCATCTATATTACCACCATTTAGATTTGACATCGTTATAAGGGTGAAATATTGGTTTAAAGTGGAGAGAAACATTTTATTTCATATCTCCAGTTTATGGTCTTTCGTAAAGTTTATAGATTCCTCAGCAACCGCCAAGTTGGGAGTAGAGTAGTATTGTAGTAATGATATTATTTCTGTTATTTACTATATATTTTTATTATATACTGTTAATTGTATTCAATTAATCCATCTACATCCCAAAATCTAGCAATAACAAATCATTGCGGGTCTGCTTGTGTATTATAAAATTGACACATTGGCATGAATATTATGGTGAACATTGAGAGTGGTCTTCTAATTATCAATTACAAAAAAAAATTGATAATTATAATGTTTAAAGTAATTTACCTGACTAATAAGTTATCGATTTGTTTGAACTTAACCTAAAATGAATACTGTCACACGAAGTATTCACACTTACTATACCCTACCACACGCCTTTCACTATCAGATTAACACGGCACTAGATCTCAATCATGCTCTAAAATTATACCCCCTTCCTTGACCATTGAACCAGATAATACTCCCCGTTACCTAAAAATACCCTCTTACACCTACGCCAGTCAATGGGCCGACGTCACAGCCTACATTTTACACCCGGCGAACAGCCGCTGATGGACTCGCTCCGGTGGAAGCTTTATCGCTGTGTGGGTTCGTCATCGCCCGCTTCTCATCGTACAATGCCCTTCTATTTTTACCCTTCATCTCCCATTTTGAAAATTAATGTTCTATAAATATGATATCAGAAAGTTCTATGCTCCATATTTCTGGCACAGAATTATATAGATACAACATTAAAAAGTTCAAAACTCCCAACAAAAGAAAAAAATAAAATAAATTAGAACTAAAATGTATCAGCTCTTTTATTTAATAAGCTCTATTTATCGATCAATATGCTTAAAGCTTCTCATTTATAAAACTATGATTCGGCCACCGCTTTTGTGTGGTGTATTATTGTTTCAACACATCGGCAAAAAAACAGGGATTATTGTCAAAATAGAGACTTCCACGCAAACTATAAGAAATATTTTTCTAACGAATGGGAATAATTTTTTGATACTTTCCAACATTTAGATAACCCATTAATCAAAAGCCAGAACACTTTTAGTTTATTAGAACACTAATAGATTTTTTTTTTTTAATTTTAGGTTTAAGATTCAGGGTCTCGGGAACTAGTAGATTGTGAAGTTATCTCGAGAATATTCTACTATGTCCTATATCCAATCTCTAAACTTCTGCATCCATTTCTCCTTTAGTTAAAAATCAAATTCTTTCATAGTTGATGTTTATTACTGTAAGGAGTGGGGAATAGTTTTTATTTTAAATGAGCAATAATAAGGTACTTTAGATTTTTTTTCTGACCTCCTAAAAAAAAAATATAAGAACAAAAAATTATAATATATACAAGTGAAAAATGTATGTACATATGTTGGCAAACTAGATGGGCTGTATAGCGTATGGATAGGTACTTAAGATTTTTTTTTTTTTAAATCGGCCCTATAAAACTATTTCAACGAGGATAAAATCTATCTGGTATTACCGATTGCTTGATTATACATTGATATGCCGAATTTAATCAAAATCGTTTTAAGCCTTATTTGAAAAAATTGTTAAAAAAAAAAAGGACCAATCGATTTTATAAAGTAATACTTTTGACTACATTCGATTTTATCGATAAAATTTACGTAATATCCAAATAATGACTATTGTTTCAATACATAAAATTTAGAATTTTATTGTTATATGATTATGAGGTAATTATATAAAATTAATATTGGAAGAAGATAGTTGATCGTATTATTTTTAATTTTGTATATTGTAGAAAGGTAGTCCGGGTGACGGTCAATGAAGGTACATAATGGGAGAAAGGTAGGTTAACATTAATAGTTTTTCCTGGTTATTATTAAATAGTTTTTTCTACTTTTTGAACGCCAACAAGACTATCTTCCTGCAATAAATAAAATTAAGAATTATTATATGACTAGCGGTAATTATATATAATTAAGTATTATAATATTATTATATGAAATTAAGAATTATTATGTGACTAGTGGTAATTATGAAAAATTAAGAATTATAATATTATTATGTGGTTATTATAACAAATAATAATTATTATATGAATTAAGAATTATATGTTTAATTATATTAATTTTACATAGTTTATTTTTAATAATATTTTCAATTCTAAAAAGTTGGTATTAGAAAAGTTTCTTTAAAATGCAAATATTGCAGTAAAAAATTCATTCTTTTTGAGAGTTGAAATAATAAAAATATTTTCTATATTTTGTATCTGGGAAAATTACAATATTTCACAATACAATTTGGTGAATTAAAATACTTTCATTGAATTGTCGAAAAAAAATTAAATACTAAAATTTCATAATATAGTTTAGAAATATTTTCAATAATGTAGGGAAATTTAAGAATCCATGTATACCTACTTTCCTCTATTAAGCTCCATTATATTAAATAATCAATTAAATCAGCGGTTGCCGATCTGTGTTATTCATAAAATTTGTTTTAATAAACAATAAAAAATATATATTGTTGAGAAGTATTGAGAAAAGTCAAATATTCATTTCTTGTAAATTTTTGTTTTCTTTTAAATAAAAGTCCAACATCTAAAACTGATTTGTTTTATTTCAAATCACAAATTTTCTGCTATCCAAAGGATGTTGAATGTACCAATCAAAATTTTCAAGAAAAAATGTATTAATTTAAACGAACAAGATACTCCCATAATATTTTTTTAAATAATAATTATCTGCGATGGGATATTTGACTTCAAAAAGAATATTTTTCATTTAGATCCTAAAACAATATATTTTAAACAAAAATCACGATTTCAAATCTGAATGATGATTTATTATTATTTGATTTTTCTAACGAAAAAAGTTTATAATAATCGGATGGAAGTAAATATGGATAGCAAAGGCATACATTTAATACATAGAATTTCCTCGCATCTGCTTTCCTCCCATTTCTTATGAAATTTCATATGTATTACATATTACGGTGCAAAGGGCTCTTATTTTTTAAACATGTTGATTTTTTTTTTTTTACATCATTGTTTTTATTACTTTTGTTACATGTTCTTCAATCCGTAATGGATTTCGAAAACTAATTAATTGCCGACATCCACTAGTGTTGTATTTGTTTTAATACAATACAATAGATTAGTCTCTAAAATAAATCACGAAAACATAATGGAACTCGTTTCCCTTAATGACCACAAACAAACTGCCACTTTCAGGAAACGCGGAAGGTAACTGGTCAAGTGCTGTAACCGGTGAGGTCAATTCGGCAGGTCATTAGCAGGGTTAGTTCCGGCTGGAACCGGCACTTACAGGATACTCCAGTAGCGCTATTATCTGCCCGCTGGGAGATTTTATTGTGCCCAGGATTGTTACACTGGGCCAAGATGTGGAAAACAGGGAGTGAGTAGAAAATGAAGTTTTTCAATACCTTCAGTGTTGTAACCTAAACTACGGTTTAATTTCCAATAGTTAAATTTAATAGTTGACAAATATATGAATTATTTTGTATAAATAATAAATCATATAATAAATTGAATAAAAAAATGTAAATATTTGTATTTCCTATAAGCGGAGATAATAAATGATTTTTATTTAATAATTTTTCGAAACCTCCATCTATAAAAGTAATTAATTAACTTTAGTTAGTTTATTCGAACACAAAGCCCATTTCCTTATTTACTAATAATATACTTCATTTTTTTCCTTTTATTGAGTAATAATAATACTAAATTTATTTGTTTATGGGACAAAGAGAGTTAGCTTGCAAAATACATAATTAAATAATCATTGTAGTACTTTAAAAAAAATGAATTAAAAAACATTTTAGCTTGTAGCTTTGAAAGCTTTGTATTTTCTAATGTACAATCAGACATTAGTAATTGTAGGGCTGTGAAGTCTGGGGAGCGGTATCCTTTACGAAAACGAAAAAAAACTACAATCTTTTCAAAATAAAGTTCTAAGAATCGCAGTTAATGCTCCTTGGTTCATAAGAAATAGCCAATTGCATTGGGAATTACAGATGGAGTCAATAGAGGATTACATCAAAAAACGGTTCATGAAGTTCCACTCCCAGTTTCCGATAGTTATAGTGATAGTGACCTACAACCTGGGAAACCCTATCTCAACCCGAAGACTGAAGCCCAGACTGCTGCAGGATATTCTGTTATAAATTTTAATAAATATAAAATTAATTCCTAGCCACACTACCTCTATTTTACTTATTATTATTACTCATTTTATTTATTTATTTATTTTTTTTTTATCTTTTCTTCTCTCGTCCTTTTTTTTCAAATTAACTTGCTTCTTTTTACTATTAGAGGGGAATTGTTTATTTTATTCAAGTGTACCAATATCATTACTTTTTTTTATTAATTCTACTTTCCCCTTTTATTAAGAAGCATTATTCTTATCTCTTTATTTTATTAGTTTTTTCTTTTAAAATGAACATTGAATATAGTTAGGGGTGTCTTTTGTAGAAGACTATACCTCCCCCCCCCATAATCAACTGTTAAACAATATGTATATAATATAACGGTTATATCAACCATGAGGCCCACCAGGCTGATCTGGTATAAAATAAACAAAAATAAATAAAATACATTAGTAAGAGAGACAGGAGATAACATTTACACCTTCCTTGCATAGATATATTTATCTACTGAGATATATATTAAACGATAACAAAATAATAAATATACAACAATGCAACAAAATTAAAGCAAAATAACATCTTAAATACATTCATTCCTATTTTCAAGATTCACAATTACTCTCGGAAATTCCTAGTAAAACTTTTTCCACCACTTGTGATGGAAATAGAAGAACTACGGAATTTCTCGGCACTTTTCTCTCAACCGCGTTACTGGTACTTAAATCCAATATATGCTGAGCAAGCTGAGGCGAGCTACAGACACTCAGGACTTGAGAGGAGATTTCGGTCGTTAATAGACCTCCAATATTTTCAATAGGTCTACAAACGTTTCGGAGAGGATTATAGGGATGGGAGAAGCTAGAGGATTACGATGATGAGTGAGTTGGTATTGAAATATAGTAGATTTGAAAAAAATGAAGTTTGAGACAAAGAGGATATTAAAGTTAGGATATTGCAGGTTGCATATTAATGTCCATGGAAAGATATTTATGAAGAGAAGATGGTCGGGTGTGCGGTCAGAAACTAACACAAATAAGTTGAAAAAGCTTATTTAATTTAGTGCCAATATTTCGGCCAGAAATTTCCAGTCTTCATCAGGGCTAAGAACAAAGAACAAGATAACTACTAAAGAATATAAAAAAAGTAAAAGGAGAAAATATAAACAGAATGATTATAGTAAATAATCGTACAGAATGAAAATTAATAAAAATAAAGTGATAAAAGAAATGGAAAATAAAACGTATGTGTAGATAATTAAATGTTTAAGTAAAATAGCGCAATTAAATTTCCTACTAGTGGGTCTAATAATTGTTGCATCCATAGGGTGAATACTGTGAATTTATTCGTAGATACCTGATGCACCGAAACGTCTTTATTTGATGTAGTATATGGATGTAATAAAATAAAATTTAAATTAGGAAGAGTATTGAAGAATGGTGTAAAAACTGGAGAATCAAAATAAATCCTGACAAACCCACCAGATCACCTTTACTCTCCGTCGTAAACCTCTGCCCTCCTGTCCTACAGTATCCTTTCTAGATACACCACTAACGCCTGTTGAACAGATTCGATACTTAGGACTCCATCTTGACAAGAGACTTAGTTGGAATCCACACATAAGACTGAAACGACAAGAAACTGCTCGTAGATTCCGATTGCTACAACACTTACTTGACAAACGCTCTAAACTTCCCATTCGCTACAAAAAATTAGTATACACTACAATAATCAGACCAATTTGGACATATGGAATTGAGCTCTGGGGCTCCACCAAACCATCAAATTAGGAAGAGTGCTTTTAATTCACTATATCTAATTATATCAATGAAACTCATCCAGTAGAACATATATATTTTTAAAAAAACATACATCAGATTAGATATATAAGGATTAGATCAACATTATGTAGATATCGTCAACGAAATGAATATTTAACAATAATCAGTATTCAGCCCATAATGTATAATAACAAGTGGTGGTAGGGGATGGAATTAGGCAAAACCCTTTCAAATAAATGAGTCCAATATACAGCAGAGTGAAATGTTGAAGCAATATATTTTGATAAATATTATGGTACAGCATAAATATCAGGGCTTAAGATATGACAATATTTAGTAATCAGGACAAACTCCTAAATGATATGAGATAATTGAACATTTTACATTTTTAATGGGTTATTCTCAATTTCTATATTCAATGTCATCAATACACAATATGTTAATGTAATTGTAAATAATATAAATATAAAGATCATCTAACTTCTTCTAGTATACAATTTTTTTGTAGTAAAGATTTGTTGGTCTTGAAAATAAAAGAAATAAGTACAAATAATTTACATTTATGGTGCATTTAATCAAATTCCTTTCACCTAATTATCCATATAAAGGTGTTCAGTATTATGCATTACAGCGCTGAGTACTTTAGAATAGCATCGACACTCTTAACGTCCTCGAGAGAAACGAAGCCACCCATGGACAATGGAGTAGTCATGTAGAGAACAAAGAGACAGAGCCAAGACAATAAATTCCCTGAAGGGCCGCTAGGTGACGGGTTAGTAGCATTGTCCCCTCCCAATAATAGGGACTTAACTTAGGGCTTCGAAGAACACTTCATTTTGCAGATGGAGAATGCAAGGGGCTTGGGACAATTTTATTATCTTCACTTGAAGGAATCTCAATTTATAGACAATTTTTCCTCTGTCTGTATAAAAATCCAGGTTAAAAAAATTAAAATAACTATTAGTGTTTCTAGGCATTCATTAAACATTTAAAAAATAGTTAAGTGGGGACATTAAGTTTTTTTTACTTACTTAAGCTTATTTTTATTTCTTTCATTCTTCTAATATACAAGAAAAATATTGCAATTGGGTCAGATTTTCAAAGTTCAGTTATTAAAGAACTTGTGCGTTTCAGAGCCTCATAAGTTTAAAAACATACTTAAGCAATTGGTCTGTCCGTGCCAGGATTATCTCAAGATGGGGATTATCTCTTTGCAGGATTTTGGCCTGTGTACCAAGTTGAACCCTCTGCGCATAATAGTAAAAGATATCAACGATTTAAAAACGAGAGGTATTCGTGTAACCTTTGCTAAGCATGTGTTGTAATTTTTCTAGGAGGTGACCCTCTGATAACACTACTCTCCTTCAAAGCAAAAGTGAAGCCAGATCCCCCCTCCATGAAGAGAACGTTTCCGTTGAGGTTAATAGGAAGTGCTCCAATGTGATTTCTCTTCTGCCAGGCCCCTAAAAGACACATTAGAGACCCCTCTTTTTGGCTACACTTTCTCTGCCAGCTGACCCCCTCCGTTATACTCTTTCCTAAAAGTTTTTTTCGAGAAAGGCTATATTGTTGTGACAAATGAAGTTATATTCGATTTTAATAGCAGAGGTTATTATTCTAGGTTTTCATAACGGAACTTTTTCAAATCCACTCAAACAGGCTGTGCAAATTCCAGGCTTTGTCTCGAAAGACATTCCCGAACAAGAAACTAATTATATTTATAAGTGCCAATTATATTTTATTATTATATATTATTGCCAATTATATTGCCGTAATCATGCATCAATGGCCGTTGCGGAAAAAAAATTAAAATTATTATAACTAAAAAAATATTAACCATTAAATTATTTTGAATATTTATAAATATCTCATTTTTTTTTTTTAGTTTTCTGTTAATACATCGGAACTCACGTTTGTAATCTACTTTTACAGAAACGATTCAGACCAATTAGTTTCTAACCTTGCTTCCTCTTTCATTCCTGACAATCCCTCGAGGCGCTTGGAAAGAAGATGGAATCAAGACCTTATATTGTCAAAATGTTTTTAGCTACCAATGGGTAATTTCTCCAAATGTCTGTATTATACCATTATGATCTTACTTCAAAGGTACTTCTCGTATCTTATATACAGTTGTGTACGTAAATAAATAAATAAAAAAACTTTTACAGAGACATTGATCTAAAAAAATTACGATATCTTCCTTCAATTAAATGTTTCTCATCTTTCCTAAATAGAATAGAACTAAACAATGTGTTGTTTTAATTAAAATATATGTATGTCTGAAATGCCATTAAAATATTGTCTCAATGAACTAGATAGAAGAAAAATACAACTGTTTGTTTTTACTTTTTGATAATTATTCCGACATATTTTTTTTATTTATTGATACAGCTGTACATAAAATACAATAAATTGTAGTAAGAACAAAAGTGGTATGTTACAGGTATGTAGAGAAACTACCCATTTGTAGCACTCTAAAAACATTTTTACAATATAAGGTCTCGAGGCCATCTTTTTTTCAGGCGCCTGGGAGGATGGTCAGGAATGGAAGAAGAAGCAAGGTTAGAAATTAATGGGTTCCAGTAGTTAGAGAGTTTATAATAGAAGGATTGATTTCTGGTTCGGGCTAGATCGGTATCATTCCGACATGTAAAACTGAAAGATTTACCTACCTTTATAGAGAAGTAAATCATGTATGGATAAGCGAGCAACATCATGGTTTAAAATTTTAAAGGTCTCTTTCGGGCCGAAGACAATTTTGGATAATTGCGTTATGACCCCGAGAAGAACCATTTAAACAAGACTCTATTTTTCGTGAGGCCACAACTCCAATTTGCTCTAATGAATCGCCCGACGACCCAACGGTAAATACATTCAAATAAATGGGATACTGGAGGTCGTTAGAGCTCGTTCTGGGAGTATATAAAGGATTACGAGGTGGAATTAAAGCTTGAGAGCTGATTTAATGGAGTCGATGGGATCGGTTTTATGGCCCGATCGGAACGTTTGTTATTCATAATAAAGCGGTACTGGAAGTTTGTAGGCTATAGTTTGGACGACTCCATCCAAGGCGTTGTCTACATTGTCTGAGTTTGTACTCCATTGCGTCTGCAATTTTTTTTTTTTACTCGCTTTATCGCTAGATTTCTATAAGTGTTTAAAAAGTTATATTTTTTTTCACGTTAGTATAAATGCCTGACGGATGCCTATAAATTAAAGACCTTTTTTATTTATTTATTTAATGTAATTTACATCTGTACAAAATAATAAATACAATAAGTAAATATGTGGAATGTGAAATTAAAGACCTAAAATGAAATGAATAAAATTTAATTTCCAGACTCCACAAAAGACTGTTAAAATTGGAGCCACAGAAATGGATTTTTGGAATATCCATAAAAAAAATTAGAAGTGAAAGAATACTGCAAGTAATGGAGGATAAAAAAGAACAAACTTTAAACCACAGAATATAAAATATAAATGTTTAAAGAATGTTATCAGAAATACTGCCAAAGATAAATGAACTAAAAGTAGAATAAAGAAGGCAAAAAGGAAGTGTAAAATTGTAAGATGTATTGGAAGAAAGTTTGGAAAGACTTGAAAAGAGAAGAGTATTCAAATTTTGAATATAATTTAGGTCAAGAAAATCTTAACTATAATAAATTTTTCAATTAAAATTTATTTTTTTAATATGTCTATTTGAGATCATAAAAGTCATAATGCCGATTAATCCTCATTTTAAAAAATTTAAGCAAGATTTATTAAAATTATTGTGATTAATTAATTTTCAAGTCCCAGCTTTTTTTAATTAAATGTAATTATGAAGTTTGAATAAAGGTAATTGCGAAGTAAAATTTCATAAATTTAATTTCTGTTCTATTTTAAACTTCTAAAAATGACTCACCCCGTTGATCAAGTCAATAAGTAAGCTTCTTAAGATTGTTAACATGTTTAAAAACGGTCTAATAGCAACGTAGCACGTTGCCAGAATGGCCAATTTAATGGTTTGCCAATACTGAGCAACTGTTAAGTTGCTCTGACTGTGTTAAGAGGCCAAGAAAGCAAAATTTGAGGTGGGCTGAAGGTGTAGCAAATGACGTTATGAAAATCCTTCAATTCTGAAATTAGTTGGCAGACGCAAGGACGCAGGACTAGACACCGGATCGTATGCCCCACGGTTAGTCATCAAGTACAGCAATTCCCAAACTTCTTTCACCACTGCACACTTGTTTTGCTAAAAACAAGGCCCGGCACCCTTGTCGAGCTGAAAAAAAAATCTAAAATGTCGTTACATTTATCTTCCGAACTGTTGAGTATGTAGAAAAATAAGAAGAAAAAAAGTGCAAAGTAAATACTGGACTGCACTGTATGTTTCTTATTTTAATTTTTTTTTTTGGGGAGGGGGATATTGTCAGACAGTTGCGAACACCTGCCGCACTTCTAGTACAAGAGCCCAAGAGGAGAAAAAAGGCAGCTATCTCACCCCAATTTTTGATTACTTTAATGAAAACTATGTATAATTACTAGTCAAAATTGTTGAGTATAGGTAGGGGGAATAAACAATGGCGGCTGTTTGAAAGCGATAAAAAATTTTAATTTTTCATTCGGAGCTCTATATCTTAAAAAGTAGGAACAACACAAGAAAACCTAAGAGAACATCATTTAAAGATGAGCAAATTTGCTAAAATGTGAGCCCAAAAAGAGTTATTTACGTTAAATAATTCTTGAGATATAGCTTTTTAAAAAGCAACATAACAATGTTGTATGGGACGTACTGAAAGATCAGTAGTTAGTGAATTTCTTTTGAAAAATCTATATCTCAAAAACCATTTGACGTACAGATGACTATTAGCACTAAAATTAAAGCTATTTTAATGAGCTATAAAGTAGTTTACGATGTTTATCTTCTTAGGAATAATAGTTTTCATGAAATTTTCTAATTTACATTGATTTATAATTTTTCAGACAAATTTTTATTTTCCAAATTTATATTCATATGTGAATATAATAAAAACTACTACCCCTACGAAGATGTGTCATAAAATACTTTATAGTAAGTTAAAGTTCCTTTATTTTGAGTGTTGGCAGACATATGTGCGTCTTATGCATCTAGAGATATTTTTTTCAAAAATCCAACATTTTATAGGAATAACTAGAAATTAACATTTTGTGAGTTTATTTTCCCAATTATCATAAAAACTACTATTCCTACAAACATAAACATTATTAACTATTTTATAGTAAATTTAACTAGATTTAATTTGAGCGCTGGCAGACATCTGTACGTTGAATGATTTCTGAAATGAAGTTTTTCATAAATCAAACTTATTGTCCGAGTAACTAAAAGTCAATTTATTTTAGTAAATATCATGAAAAATAATATTCCTACGAAGGTAAAGGTCATAAACTTCTTTATAGTCCATTATTCTAGCTTTAATTTGAGTGCTAATAGACATCTGTACATCACATAGTTCCTGAGATTTCTCAAAATAAATTAACTAACTACTAATCATTCAGTAGATTCTTAAGAAATTTTGCTTTTTAAAAAGCTATATCTCGAGAACTATTGGACGTAAATAGCTCTTTTAGGGCTAAAAATTCAGAAAATGTACTCTCCATTAAATAATGTTCTCTTAGATTTTCTACTGCTGTTGGTAGTTTTTAAGATATAGAGCTCCGAATGAAAAATTAGTGTTTTTTAAGGTTTTGAAACAGCCACCATTTTTTATTCCCTCGATCTATACTTGGCAGACTCATCAATTTTGACTAGTAATTATACATAAGTTTTCATTAAAGTAATCAAAAAATGGGGTGAGATAACTGCCTTTTTTTCTTCCCGGCTCTTGTACTATTCTGACACTCTTGGTACACCTGTTTTGGGAACCACTGAACTATTGGATTGTATTTCTGGACTTGAAATATCTCCTGCACCACTGCAGCAATAACTTTTAATTTAGTTTATTTATAATATAATTTGATATTTAGATAAGAAACGGCTAAGCTATGTTGAAGGAAATTATGAATCTATGAAAATAATGCAGTTTTAAAAATCCTTTCTTCCTTATAAAAATTTCTTTATTCTAATTATTTAAACCATATCGTTTACTATCATCATAAATCTTTGTTAAAATTAAAATTTAATACCAAAAGTCATTAAGTTCCTTTAAAGGAAAAGCTTTTGCTATTAATATAAATCTTTATTATTATTGTTATTATTATTGAAGATAAAGAGGTTGAATAGAGGAGCACGCGCCACTCGAGACTTGAATCGATAGAGGAAGAGATAAACAATTCCTTGCCTCGTTCTGGCCTCACTAAGCCACTAAAAGCTTGAAGAGCCTTACCAGTGGTGAATATATTCTGTGGCAACCACACACTAATAACATGGAATGGTAAACATACTCGCAACCGTTTTCCTTTGTGGAATACCAAACTCGACGGTTATATACCAGGCCAAACAAGTTTATTTGGGCTCACTCTTATCCTATTAAGTTTACCCATTGTATAAATAAATTAAGTTTACGTTTATATATTTATTCGAAACAAACACGCTCTACGTCTACTTAGAAAAATTTATTAAAATATTTCTTAATTATGAGAGATAGTTGACCGTGGATGACTTCTACAAGGAGAAGATGATTGGGAGTGCGGTCCAAATAAAACACAAATAAGTTGAAGTAACTTATATAATCGTGCCAACGTTTCGGCTAGAGTTTCTAGCCTTCTTCAGGGCTAAGATTATTTATTTATTTTAATATATAGAAAATTATTTATTTTATGTCATTCTGTTTATATTTTCTTTTTTGATTTCCTATATTCATTGGTTCTTATCTTGCTCTATTCTTAGCCCTGATGAAGGCTAGAAACTCTAGCCGAAACGTTGGCACGATTAAATAAGTTACATCAAATTATTTGTATTTTATTTTGACCGCACCCCCAACCATCTTCTCTACGTAATATCTACGTAATAAATAAGGGATGTACGTGTCTATAAAATCTCTTACTGACTTATTTTTTACTACGCCAAAGGATTAAGTTTGACAAAAACAACTCCTATAATATATAAATTTATTGTTGGTAGTTCTGGTCATTTTATAGACTTGCAATATGTTTTGAACAATTTGGACTTACGCCTGCCAAATTTATGGACCTGCTAAAAAAAAAAAAAAGATTCAGAATACACAAACTTTTCAATTGCAATTTTTTAGACACAACGAAATCACCACTCTACGTTTCAATCGAAACCATTCACACCGACCTACGGATTCCGACTGTAACGGACCAAATTCATATGAATTACAAACGGTTTCGCAACACACTATATTGACATTTCAATAAATTGATGGCAACACATGACAACCCTGACGTAACTCGGCGTAGGCTGAAGAGGAGTTGGATGCGGGACCTCCCAGTGTAATCAAATAATTTACTTAACGTCAGGAGGAAGCACCACTGAGTGCTGTCTCTCTCATACCAGCTCATTTCCTGGTTGTAAACTTGATTTTACAGGTGCAAATAAAAAAAATGTAAAGATAAAAAAATTATCACTAATTTTAAATGGAATATTATTTGTAGTTTTCGAAAAAATTGGTCACTGTGACTTAATATCCCTAAAATCGTTAAATCATATTTAATTTTGATAGTAAATCAAATATTATTATTATTATTATTATACACTGATGACTCAATATAATAACATTAAATGAAGAACAAGAGTCATTAAAAGAAAAAAAAGAAAATATTCTATTTAATAACCATAGGTATGAACGTGTTTTTACTTTATTGTTTCTTCAATTTACTTTTATTTGTCTTGTACATAAGTTTTTTTTTATTATACTATTAATATAGTTTCATATTTTTTTTTAAACAATTCAAGATAGTATTATCTTTTATTTATATTTTTCTTTATTATTATTTTTTTCTTTTAATTCAGAGTACGACTGTTATTATTTACATTTGTTTCTCTTTTATCATTTTCTCTTTTTTTTTTTTCTTCTACTTCTCTATATATTGTATGAATGAATGTTTGAACACTAATTCTTAAAGTCCTTTAATTGTGCCGGATTTTATTAATTCTCTTCAATAAAATAAATTAATGTGGTTCCGTTGATTTAATAGCCATTATTATAATATTAAAAAAATAATCTTATAAATGCTTTGGGAACATTTGAAGTCAAATTCTGAGTAAGGCGCCCTCAGAGAGTCGAGTTCTGCAAAGTTTTATGATTGAAGAGAGCGACTGCTTTGTAAAGGTCTTTAAGCCACCGGGCACTTAAATAAGAACAGCACCTACTTGGCAATAATTACCTTTGGATTGACAACGGAAACAAAGGCCATTGTATAAGGCTCAGTATTTATTTACAGCTGGTTGAATTGTGTTTTGTGTCAGTAATCGCAGTCCAAGGATTGCAAATTATCGTTTTAACTACTACTTCAGCTCAGGACATTCCTTTTTTCACATTGCCAATTTCTTATTCTTATTTCTTTTTAACTACGACTTCTTTTAGTACCATTGTTTCCTTTTTGGTTTCGCGAAGACTTTCCTCTGGGGTCAGGAGTCGTAAATAAAAATAATCGGAAATAAAGGATACTACTGCCCTCATTGTGGTGTTAGAAACGAAATTTTTGTTTAGCATGGATTGAACTACAGAAAATTCAAAAGATATCGCAAAAAGTTCTTGAGGTTTATCATTAAATGTAAGGAGATTTCAATTTTGTTGCTATTTTAAATAACAATAATAAATTTCGCAAATTTTACTGACATAATTTGTGTACTCCAAAATATTTACAAGTGCAAATTAAATGGTAATAACTTGTTTAAATAGTCATGTAGAATTTTACAAAAAAAAAAAAAAAATTAGCTATATTTTTTGTCCTCCGATGCTGATTAGGCAATACCTAATATGTTTTGTATCATGGCGTTATCGTGAACATTTAATTTTGGCTTCTTTTTCCCACATTTCCCTTGCGTGTGAACAGCATGTTTTGCAGAGAATTCGTCATCAAATCAAATCGCAATCGATATTTGAAGTAGAATTTAGTGTTAATACTGTTGTTTCATAGTGCTCTCTCATACAAATGTTTAAACGAGGACCTGACAACTGAGCATGGCGATAGTTCCAGAGTACTGGTACCTGGTTGGCACAGAAATCTTCAAAACTATGGGTACGTTTCTCACCTGACTCAGTGTATATTTATTTCTTGGTGAACCGGGATATGAATATCAAAATTCTCATTTTGGAGCTGCATAGGTCTTTGCTATAGACTGAATTATTTTTCATTTTTTCCCATGATAAAACAGTTTTGTTTCATTTTATAATAATGATAAATAAACTTTTTTCTATTTTTATTAAATACATTAAGAATTTTATCAGGGCCTACAGCTCTCGACGACTGAAGAGTACAATTACTTTCTGGCACAAAACTTACAAACGTACCAAATATATATTAATGAACAAAACAACAAACGAAAAATTGAAACAAGATAAACAAAACTTGAAACCTGAATTATACAAGGCTTGCTTATTATATATATTTAGAACATGTTTTAGCCAAGTGTATTAATTGTTCATTATTTATTTTATAAGTTTTTTATTCCTTTTTTTAAATTCTCTTACTTAAAAAACTAAAATGGATCAACAAAAGGGGGAGGGAGGAAGGAGGAGGAAAGGGAGATGGAGAGAGAGAGAGAGAGAGAGAGAGAGAGAGAGAGAGAGAGAGAGAGAGAGATTGTGACTACTTGACTGTTGAAGTGGTCTCTACGTTGGCTAATGAAGAATTTGAACTGTGCCATATCACCATAAAAACCATGATTCAATAAATAACCTACTAGGTTTTCTACCTACCGGATCAGATATTTAGGTTAATTGTTATATGATTATATCTGAAGTATAAAAAAATACAGATAGGCGAAATATAATTTTATTATATATGAGTATTATACATTGTTACTGTACCCAGACCAAATATGGGATGCTGAAGTTAAGTTAAACAACATCCTTGTTTACCCCGAGTTTAGAGTGGCTTGCTACTACAAGGACTGTTTAGATTGGATGGTCTTTGGTGTAATGGAGTTTTCCGTAACTTCCTCATCCATAGGGAAGTAATTTTGTTTAGTTAATATAATGGTCATTTACTAATAAAGTTACTAATGGTAATTTACTAAAAGTTACTAATTCGAACTTTATTGAGACAAAAACCTACATTTGACTAGTTCGATGCTGTTTATATTATTTTTAAAAAATAACAATTGAAACAATCTAAATTTCAGAAGAAAGTAAAATCTTCACTTTCGCAATGTCAAAAGGAGATATAAAATATGAAGTAATTGATTTATGAAAAATTATTAACAACAACTAAAAACTAAAAACTAAAAAAATAAATAATAAAATGAAAATTTTGAATAGCTAAGTCAGTTGTTTGTTAATGTCAAAATGACCACATATAAAACCATCATGGCGGCTAGCATATTAAGTATTAATCCTGTATATTTATTAATTAAATTATAATTGATTGGGTTTCTGAATTGACTGTCAATAATATTAACATTATTTCTATGTCGTCAAATATTTTTATATGAAAATATTATTTTTATTAATGAATGATTTTTGATTGATTTTACAATGTTGATGTGTTAACCTGAAAAACTGAATTAAGAATAAAAAAAAATGATGATATTGTTAATAATTTAATAATTTTATCTGTAATATTAATATTAATATTCTTGTCACCCGCTCTTAACTTTATAATTGAAAGTTCATAAAAACACTAAAACGATATAAAACTCATTTCAGAATGCAAAGTCAGCCATAAATCTTTAAAGCCCTAAAAATAAGACTATTAAGAAATGAGAAACCACGAGAAGCAGCAATTTCAAAAAATAAATGAAAGCCAGTTTAGGGCTGTAGAGAAGTTTTTAAAACTACTTTATGAACCTAACTTTCAACCTCTTGCTTGAAAGGTAAATTAAACTTTTATTTTTATCATCTTAAAGATATCGCTCATATTTTATTACTATCAAAAATAAATTTAAGTTTTAATAGTTCAGGCTATTCATCTATTAAGTGAGCCTACTTTCATTTATAATAAAATTATTTTATTACTGCTTTGAAATGTTTCCGAAAGATAAATTTTAAATGCCAGTTATTCAACTTTGAACGAAATAATTCCAAAGTTCTATACTGTTCCAAGTGTTAGAAAGCTTAATTAACAACAAAAATAATTAAAAATGTGTTTTAGATATAATTTTTATATAAAGTATAATTATTCAGGGTCTTAAAAGGCAGAGATGGGCTAGTTATACAAGAACACTGGGTAGTCAAGATGATTTAGTACAAAGTATGGTAATCGTATTCAAAACATTCCAAGCTGAGAAAAAATAATGTGATCCGAACTCAAAAATAACTTGAAGTATGAATGCGGATAATTCCGCATTATTGATTAAATAATTATAATGGCTTTGAATACACTTAAAAAGTAAGTATTAATTTTGGATTTCTAAAATTTTTCGTATAATGTTTCAATGGAAGTAACAAGAGGTAAAGATTTTTTAGTTTTAAATTAATTTTATTTTCAAACCTGGGAAATGAACCTTAAGGGTGTTTTTCTGGATGAGCTTGGTTGATATGAGATTTGCTACGTTGTGCTGTTAATAGGTGGAAGGCTTACCCTACTCTCCTTCAAAGGGGAAATCGAGCAAAAATGTATTATGACGACGCCTTCGGAGCTCAAGTTATCATTGGGTTAGTAGGAATCCCCGCTTTTGTAATCTTTTGTTATTATTATACCCCCTACCTGAATATTTCTGACATATGGGACGGTGGGAGATTTATCTTAAGGTAACCATCCTATCTTTACTAACCCAAGAATACTTACTGTTAGGAACATCTAGACTAGCATATAGACTGTGTAATGTACCACTAACTGTTAAACACATATTAAAAGATAATATCCCTCTCATTCTGGAAGTATTTGACTACCTTAAGAATACAAATTTGTACGAATAAATATATTGCAAATTCTATTTATCCATATCTTTATTACATCATTTATTGTTCCTTACTATTATCGAATAATTTTTATTTTGATATTTTATTATTTTTATATATTTTTTAATATGAATTATTGCTTCTATATCAGAGTATATGTTCTGGTGTAGATATAATGAAGCTAGATCCGAGAGGTCAATCATATGCACATGCAAATATTACGATCACAGTGGATTGCCTCACTATGTATATCAACTTTTCTGGCCGAGTTCACCGCTCAAGTTTCCCGCTTACTAAGATCACCATTTCAGTCTATACTGAAACTACTCCTCAGCCACGCTCTTATAGTCAGCCACATCCATTTTCACGGAAGCTCAATATTCTTGCCATATATATAGCCATATATTCTTTTCACGGAAGCTCAATTTGGAATGAAACTTAATACTGATGTCTAGCCGAGTAGACTAAGCAGTTAAGAACAGCTGGTTTCAAACAAATGGGCTAGGGTATAAGTTTATAAGGAGGCTACAGATCCCGAACTTCTTAATAAACCCAAGCGGTGCTTCAAGGGAGGTGCTAAGGGTAGTCCTTATTAGAGTTCTGATAGATTACATTAGATAAAGAGAGCACTTTTCATCTCTAGAGAAAATTGCTCCTACTAAAAAAAATTGATGTTTCCTCAAGTAATGATGTACACAGTTGTTTCAGCATCTCGTTGCTATACAGACAATTTAAAAGACAAACTGCCTCCAGCAAAAGCTGTTTAGCCAACTAATGATGTCGAACTAAATTTAGCTGTCTTCGGAGGCCATTTTTTTTTGTACCACCCCTTGGCAGAAGACAGCCGTGGTATTCCAATAAAGAGAGACCCCCTGTCCAAAGGAGATGGCATAGCGACGGAATTAATAAAACATCCAGAAAGAGGAAACTGAGGCTCTCCTGAATAATGTATTTATGCAGGGCCTGAGAGCGGTGTCTTGCGGATTACACTGCCTCTGGTCGATGTTTATTCCATCTTGGGAAGGTGTTAATAGTCTTCGTTACGGATCTTTGTCTTGACATGACGTCAGTGTTGTGATGTCACTACTTTCATACATTATCATAGATTTTACCGCTTTCTTCTCTACCCACTATTTTTCTTAAATCATTTCTATTTGTTCTTTTTTCAAAAGATGTGGCAAGACCTTATGAAATGGAGAGTAAAATTATTAAATCAAGGTTAACTCTTAAACATCTTTTATGAAAAAAAAAACCAATCCACCACCCAGCTAAGTGATTAAGTTTAACCAAATATAAAACTATTTCCGCTCAATGGAAGGAACTAGTTTTTAATAAAAATAGTCAGATTCATTTATAAGACCCTTAAATATATATAAACCCTTAAATATGAATTTTCATAAAAAACATTTATGTGACCCTCTTCGAAACGTTATTTGGCCTAAAGTGTGCACCCATATAAAAGGAGTAGAACAATTTTTCTGAACCGGCCAGGTAAAATATGTTTTCTATGTAATGAAACTTCGCGTTTAAAGGTTTACGAGGAAGCTAAAAACGAAGTTGATTTGCTTTTTCTTTACACACAATGTTTGGCCTACTTTATTAGAAGTAACTTCTGTTTTTGAAATAATATATACATCTTAACTCATTTAATACAGTTTACGATATATTTTAGTCATTCAGCTACAGAAAGAAAATATAATTGGTATATAACAACCTTGAAATACAATCAGAGGAAAGGCAGAATATGATGATATGGAATAAGGAGATGATCTGTAGTGCGGTCAGCAAATTTTTTTTATTTGTGCTGACGTTTCGACCTAAATTTTAGGCCTTTACCAAACCCAAGCAAAAGTTCCGTCTGAAGTCTGAAGATAATATATAGACTAACGATTTAAACTTCCAATCCATTAAAAAAACTGTTCTACATGACTATAAGGCCAAACTGGACATACGGAGTTGAGCTTTAGGGCTCCACTAAACCATCGATTCCATCCGAATCCAATCCTTACAGTCCAAAATCCTTATCTTTCATCAATATAAAATTAATTAATAGTCACACTACCTCTATTTACTTATTATTATTATTCATTTTATCTATTCATTATTATTTTTTTTTTCTTTCTCTTTTCTTTTCTCTTCCCTTTCTCAAATTAACTTGTTTCTTTTTACTATTAGAAGACAATTGTTTGTTTTATTTAAGTGTACCAACATCATTATTTTTTGTTTTTAATTTTACTTTCCTCTTTTATTAAGAAGCATTATTCTTATCTACTTATTTTATTATTTTTTTTTCTTTTAATAAGAGCATTTTATATAGTTAGTGGTGTCATTTGTATGACTATACCCCCTCATAATCAACTGTTAAAAAATATACATAATATAAGTTATATCAACCATGTAAGGCCCACCAGGCCGATCTGGTATAAAAATAAAATTTTAAAAAAAATCCTTAGTGCTCCTTACTCCGTTATAAATTATGTTATCCATCAGGACCTCAATGTTCCATATATTGTCGGTTTGACTAGAACCAGATACCAATCCTTTAATGATAAACTTCTCAACCGCCCAAACCCACTTTTTTCTAACCTGGCTTCTCCTTCATTACCTAATAATCCTCTTTCTCCTTTATTACACGATAATCCTCCTAGGCGTCTGGCAAAAACAGATATTCTTCTCTAGAAATGTTGTTATATCAATGGGTAGATTATCTACATGTTTCTATCATGTCATTTTATAACTTAATGCAAATTTGCTTGTTGTACATATTTTATACAGTTGTAAATAGCAATAAATAAATTATTTTAAAAAAAATATAATATAAAATATTTCTAAAATATTTTTTTTTATTACCCCTCAACTATCCAACGACCATCATTGTGATTGGATATCATCAAACTGATAAATTGACAGTAACAATTGTTTTACTATTACGAAAACCATTTGAATATATTGTATAGGTGTCATAATTTAAAATTCTCCTCTATTGACTATGAATTAGTAATTATTGACATTATTTTCTATTTCCCTGAAAGCTTCGTTGGGTTCCATATTGGACATAATGGATAGGTCAATTGGCAGATTGGACTTCTAGATAGGAAATGGAGGTATAATTGCCTGGATATTTTAGCGCTTCTTCCAATAGTCTGGAAATGGCTAACATCATTATTGGGTGGAAAAGAATATTTTTTAATGGAAATATATTTATTTTACATTTAATATTGTATTTAAACTTTCACTTATCCATTTATGAGTCATATAATAAGGGGAAGTATTGTGGTCATGCAAAAATACGACGGATAAATACATTTTGGGAACCTTACCTTATGAGGTCACTGGGTACATGGATCATATACATCCATTAGCTAAGATTTCAATATATTTAACATAAAAGAATTGCTTATGGTCTTTTTGGACATTGTTTTTGTTTCTAAGGAATTATCTCAAAACAATTAAAAGAAATATATAAAATATGAAGATGGTCGGGGTTGCGGTCAAAAAAAGATATAAAAGTTTTCAACTATTTATTGTCCGACGTTTAGCCACACATTGCAGGGCTTTATCAGGACAGTTCAAGACGATGTATATATTTAAAAAAAGGAATGTTCAATTTAGTGGAAAAATAAATTTAAAAAATTATGATTTATTATTGTAACTTTTTTATAATTAGAATTTTAATTATAAACTGCAAAAATATCATTTCTTTCATCTTGAATATTTATTATATAGTAAAGTGAATTTTAAATATTGCAAGACTAGTAGTGGACCGTTTGTAATAGATTGTAGGAAGATCTATTAAACTTTAGATCGTCCAGGTAGTGATCAATAAAACTAATCAGAAAAACATAATTCCTATAGCAAAAGACCAACTCTGGGACACAACTGATGAAATGTAGCTCTATTGTTTAGTGTATGTTTATTAGCTCAAACTGATTTAAATTAAGAGAAACTTCTAGCTGTATATCAAACTAAGCAAAAAATCATAATTCCTTTAACAATAGACCAGCTATGAGACACAACTGATGCGGTTCTTTACAATATTTTTTCCGTGTCCCTCCTAATGCGAGGTCCTGGGGGGAAGCAGCCAAGGTAATATTAAAACCGATATTAAAAATATTGGTTTCGAATAAGTAAGGCTCTCCTGTCACCTAAATTGCTCCCCTCTCGACCGCCATCTGCTACCTTGAGGAGTAATAAAATATTCAATGCCACTCTGATGAGAATGGTATGAAAAATTAAATAATTTTTAAATAACTCTTCATAATTTATTTTCTAGTTATGTCTTCTTGAGTTTTTTTTTTTTTTTTATTGAAGTAATATGGGCGAAGAATATTCATACGACTCAACTAACTGCTAATCGTACTTATATATACATTTTGTTTTATAAAATGGTCCTAATATTTGAGCAATATAAATATGATCAAATAAGACAAAAGCCCAGGTGAAAAAAGGCAGTTATTTCGCCCCAATTTTTTATTACTTTAATGAAAACTATGTATAGTTACTAGTCAAAATTGATTAGTCTGCCAGTTATAGGTAAGGGGAGTAAAAATTGGCGACTGTTTCAAAACGCGAAAAAGAAAAATATTTATATATATTACGGAACTATAGATCTCTTTTTCGGCTCTAAAAGGTGTTATATTTTTACGAATGAGGTATTAAATGAAAGACAATTTCAGATAGGTGGCGAAACTAAATTTCTATTCTTAAGTTCTAAGTGGAACTTTAAGAGAACTTAAAAGTCATTAAATAGTATGAGGGGTTTCAGAACTCTGGGCGATGTAAGTCGGCGGATAGGGAGAATATTAAATTTGAGAGTACCCCCAAGTACCCGTACTTTAGGGGGGGAGTCCCAAGGGCCAGCTCTGAATTTTAAAGCTAGATAACGCACTAATTAGGTGATGAAACCTCGTTCTAATAAGACTAGCTTCCACGACGTCATGGTAGCCATGGGATACGTACGTCATGATTAGGAGAATTATTTTTAATGACTCAACTTATTCAACTAGATTGTGAGAATATTTTAAAATACGTAGAGCTCGAAATCGTGAATATAAATGAATCAACATTGTTTAGCCTGTCCATCTGTGGTTATATAAAAATATTTTTAGTTAAAGAATTAACCAATTAATAGGTTTGTGAGTCTTTTTTGATTTTTTTTTCTAATGGAATAATGATTGAGACTAACTAGTTTAACTAAATTAAATAAAATTAAAATACCATAAGGTTTGCATATTATAGGTTTTTCATCTAAAAGGAATTTTTTAGACTTAGTGAAGTATTGTTTGATCTCCTGTCAATCGTTTGTTTGCCCGTGTCATTCGTGTTTTGTTATGTATCTTCAGTTTACTACTGCCACGTAATTACTCATTTATTTTTTGTGTAGAACTATTTGTTCTTTATGATAAAGAGGACTTTGAATTGCCTAACGATCCTTTACTGCGAAGTATAAAGCAAGACTAGTCAATAGAAGTTGTGAAGCCTATTAAAGTAGAACTGGAGCCTATCACAGCTGTAGCATGTTACATGCAATCTTCTCTATCCACTTGGAGGACTAACTTAGCTTCTATTTTGTACTCACGATCTTCTAACACTTGCTATATCTATCTAACAAAACAAATTTAAACACGATTAATAAAGTAAATAGAAAGACTAATAAACCTTTGAAGCAAAAAAAACAACTTTAAATTGAATAAAATTAGCAACAAGAGGTACTACATAATTAAAAAAGCATACAGAACATATATATATATATAGTTGTTTTGTATGCTTCTTTAATTATGTAGTACCTCTTGTTGCTAATTTATTCAATT
>NW_027107150.1:187809-196176 GCF_000696795.3 Halyomorpha halys | reverse complement strand
TAATAAATGATCTTTTTGTTAGGTAATTGTATGAAGAAAAGATTAAAAGCAAAATACATTTATATACTTAATTGTTTATATTATTGAAATTTACAACTGTACAAAACAAAAATACAAGTAAATTTGAAGAATGCTTCAGAACACATGATATTCTTGGTAAGGAACCACCCATGGTGGTACTTCAATATTTTGTAATAATAGATTTTGTTTTATAAAATGGTCTTAATATTTGAGCAATAAAAATAAGTTCAAATACGACAAGAGCCCGGGTGAAAAAAAGGCAGTTATTTTAACCCAATGTTTGATTACTTTAATGAAAACTATGTATAATTACTAGTCAAAATTGATTAGTCTGCCAGATAAGGGGAGTCAAAATTCTTTGAAGTAATAGTATTCATGATATTTCCTAAAATAATTCACAAAATTAATATCTAGTTGTTCGGATATACGTATTGAAAAATTTATCAAAATTACTAGTCTTACGATGATAAACGCTATAAACTACTTTATAGTTTATTTAACTAGCTTTATTTTGAGTGCTGATTCTTGAGGTGTATTTTTTCATAAATCAAAATATTTGTCTCAAAAGCTAGAAATCAACATTTTGTGAATTTATTTTATCGAATATCATAAAAACTACTTACTTTTTCCTAGATAAATCTCATAAACTACTTTTTTGAGATATTTTTATTTATCAAAATAAATTCACAAACTACTGATTTTTCTGTGCATTTCTTATAAATGTTGATTTTTAAAAAGCCATATCTCGGGAACTATTTAACTTAGCTTAATTATGGCTCGTATTTTAGACAATTTTCTTTACTTTAAATCTCTTTTTTTTTAGATTTTCTGGGTTTGTTGGTAGTTTTAATAATATAGATCTTCGAATGAAAATTAATTTTTTTTTAACGTTGTGAGACTTCTTCTGTCGTTTAAAACCCTTCTACTTCTCTAATCGAATCCAATATTTAATAGTGCAGATAATTTGTAACTACCATTTTTGTTTGGTTTTTTATGTATTTGTTTAGTTTTTTCTCTGCATCTAAAATTACTTATATTCAATTTTAATATAAGTTTTAATTATGTTTCTGGACAAAACATGTTATTGTAATATAACAATTACCTCACAATTTTTCGAAAGGGACCCAATCGCAGAATGATAAACTATTTTTCATTTCATTTCGTTTCACATTTATAATAACTAATAATCAAGTTGACTTCTGCTGCCGGCAGACGAAACAATATATACACCTTTGATCCAGTGGCCCTTCAATTAACCTAACCAAGGCAGGAGTACCAACTGCCTCTTGTAATTAGAGTGCTCTCGATTCGTTTCAACTTCGTAAGGGAAGGGAACGAGAAGGGAGAGGGGGGGCTTTAAGGTTTCCTCCGCGAAGGGATCAAATAACCCCCTACCTCTTTCCCCCCTCAAGGCATCATCGCAAGGATCTTAATGAGGGTTTGAGTATTCCCTTTCCAATACCCTCTGGGAATAAATTGATAAATATAATATATCCAAGGATATTAGTCGCTACTTTGAACGTTATTCGAGCATGTCAGCTCATTAGACATTAATATATATATAAAAAAGTCAAAGGCTTGGGAATCTTTTATAATGCTAATGTATAAGTTAATTGGCGATTATATAGAATATACGTCCGGGAATGGTAAGTTAAATAAATTTAAAAAAATTCTCAAGAAAAATAATTTATTTATTAACAAGTAAAAATTATTTATTCCTCGGATCACAAGCAGCTATGTGGTTACTGGCGTGGAGAGGGGGGGGGGTTAGGATTCAGCATGGGTTTCGTTTTTCCCTTAATTTATTTTCCTAAGATTTATGATAAGAGCAAGTTAATAAAGTTAATTGGTAAATCGTAGTAGCCAACCAAGCGTATTGTTATTTTTTTTCTTTTAGATGATCCATTGCAATTGTTATTTTTACCTATGCATAAGAACATTAAATCACCCATATATTCCTAATATATTATTTTCTATACTAGATGATAGATCATTAATAATTATGATTAAAAAATAATTCAATAATAGAATGTGTATATCCATAAATTTACATATCTATACAACGACATGTTGAAATTGCCCGGGTTTGGATTTACATTTTGTATGTATATGCACTCATATTAATTAGGTATTTTAATGTACTATAAACTAGTTTATCACCTTTATCTTCGTAGAAATAGTAGTTTCATGATATTTGCTCAAATAAATTGATTTATGAGACACTTTATTTTATAACTATTTTATATCTATAACTATAAGACGTACAGATGTCTGCTAGCACTAAAATTGAAGCTAGTTAGTACTATAAAGTTTTTCATAACGTTATAAGTAGTATTTTTTTATGATATTTGACAAAATAAATTCAAAAAATGTTAATTTCAAGTTGTTCGGATAAAATTTTTGATTTTTGAAACAATATATACCAAAAAACCATATGACGACATATGTTCGCTGCCAGCACTAAAAATAAAGGAAATTTAACTTACTAAAGGTGATAAACTAGTTAATAGTACATTAAAATAGCTTTAACATGAATGCATATAGATACATATACGTCTCATGGTTCCTGAGATATATATTTCTCAAAATAAATTCACCAACTACTGATCTTTAGTACTCTCTAAACATTTTTATGATATGTAGCTTTTAAAAAAGCTATATCTCGAGACTTACTGAACGTAATTTTTTTTTTAATATTTTGAAACAACCTCCATTATTTATTCCCCCTACTTATACTTGGCAGACTCATCAATTCAGATAAGTTATTAAACATAGTCTCATTAAAGTAATCCAAAATTGGGGTGAAACAACTGCCTTTTTTTCAACCAGGCTCTTGTATTTTATGTTTTAGCTGTGATAGTGTAATCTTTGAAAATGGCTGGAATGGCCGAAACGTTGGAGTGTTAAAATAATAATAAATATTGAGATCAAATGAGTATTTCTTATAATTACTAGTTCTAAACATATTATTTCAATAATGGATAAAAGTAAATTTCAATGTTGTTAAAAAATCGAATAAATAAGCACTTAATTTTTATTATTCTGCCAAGTACTTGTCCAAAAGACTTTTCACTCGCCAAGTTAGGGAGAATCCAGAGAGCTGTAGGGGAAGAGACACGCGATAAAAGAGGCAGTGCTGAAGTTGAAGAAAGTTGGAGGAAAGCACTTAGGTAAAGTTGTGAAGTAAATAACGACGAATACATCACAACTACCAACATCAAGGAAGCGATTTTAGAGATAAAGTTATCAGCGCGGTTAGGGGAAATTTATATTTGTTCTGATAGATCCTTTAGGAGATTAAACCGCTCTTTCTGAAAATTTAGAAGGCATTTAGCTGTTTTTACTTTAAAATGAGTTGGCACATCAGGAATAAATAAATTTTATTCTTCCTGAAAATGATTTATCAGAACAGCTATAATTGGAATGAATGTAACAATAATGCTGGTTTCTCCAGTTTCTCTTTTCCTTATTTAAAATATGCTATTAGTAAGTTTAATGTTACTAGATAGAAATAATGATTATTACGATTTTTATAAAAGAGACTAAATACGGTTAGATTAACTTATAAAATTTGAAATTATAGAAAATATGTTTTAAAGAAGTTATTTTATTTTAAATTTAATCTAGTTAATTTATTGTTTATTTTTATATAATTATTTAATTTATATATTATACATTATATACTCGTATACTGCATTGTTATTAGCTTATATAATTATCAAATAGTTTGTTTATTGTTATTATTGAGGAGGCCCCTCACCTCCGGACTCAAAATAGCTCCTGAATGGATAACACATATGCAAAATTAAATATAACAGGTAACCTTAAAATACCAAAGGTAGTAAAAGGTAAGACACAACACGAATTACTTTTCTTTCTTGCACAGTAATGCACTACTAATTCACATTTTATTTCTGTTTTTAGAGGGTTCGGAAAAAAAAAAATATATTGTTATTATTATTTAATTATTATTACAATGATTGTTAAATTATGTACGCTACAGGTTGACTGCCTGTACGGGGGTTGCCCCATTAACAAATAAATAAATTATTATTATATTATTACATCGGCTAAAGCTATATTAGTCACAATCTCGCAAGAGGAGATCATAACACAAAAAAAGGCAATCCTTTTAAATTTTAAAATCTAGGAGATCTACATCTTTTATTTAATTAATATTAAACTTAATTTTTGTGCGGTAACAACATAAATTAATTTTTAATATGGAAGGTCCCTAATTCCAAATAACATAATAGAATGATAAAATTGGGAGAAGTATTATAGAAGCATCCAAATTGAGTTTAAGATAGCCAAAATAGAAACAAAGCCCGTTGGAAGTTTGCTTTGAAGGGGCGGGGGTTGGTTTATTTCACACAATTAATATGCAATTAGGAGCTTGGAGCTCATTAAACTTTTTTATTTATTTTGTTTTTAAGCTATATGCTACGCTGACTTCAAACTGATAAAAAGCCCAATTTAAAAAGCTAAATACTAACTCGTCAAAATATAACACCATAACTTAGTTATTAATAGACTATACAATGTTTTCATTTGGAAGATTAATCATTATTTTCAATATAAGCTTTATTTTGTGAAACCTTTCCTATACACTTATATTTCTTTTATCTACATTGCGGGGCTCTTCCCCAAACTTTAAGATGATACACCTATAACTTCACCATTTCATAAATAAAATAATAAAAATAGTTCAGTGTGATGGTGAAAATGAAGAAAAAAGCAATCGTGTACAGTATATTTTGGCTAAATCATGACAAAATATTTTATATGGATTAAAACGATGTATAAATTTGAGGTAAAATTGAATAAGTTCGTGTTTTAATAAGGAAAGGATATGCAAAGTATATTTTATTTATTTATAAGTAGATGGTCAGGGTTGCGGTCAAAAAAAGAAGAACAAATAGTTTAAAATTATTTTAATGTCCGACGTTTAGCCCCACTTTGCAGGGCTTCATCAGGGCTGTTTAAAGCGGACGGCTGAACAAAATTTTTCAGTTAAACTCAGTTAAGTTTTTATTTACTCAGTTGGTTGTTGTTTAACCGTTCGCTTTGAACAGCCCTGATTTCCTGAAGTTCTGGAAAGTGAGGCGAAACATCGGACATTAAAATAGTTTTAAACTATTTGTTCTTCTTTTTTTGACCTCAACCCTGACCATCTACTTATATTTAAATCTTTACCGTCAACTATATATACATATATTTTATTTTTTGGTTAAGATTCAACTCGAGATTAAATTAGGGATTTGCCGACGATCTATTTATTCCGAACCCGCACACAGGGTTTAGGTATGCTTAGCTTCAAATATGGGTTAGTTGTTGGTGTCCAAAGTGTTTTTGAGGCAAAGGAAACCACGTGTCATTGTTTATCTTTGAAATTAAACACCATCAGACCCAAAAAAAATCCAAATCAAATAATTGATAAATTGGTTGTAATAATTAAATGATTTGTTTTATTCCTTTTGTTTCATGTTCAATGTTTTCGAAATTAAAATATTTTTTCTTGAAATTGAATAATGATTGACTTGACACCTTGGCAAAGAATCGTTATAAACTAGGAAATCTTGAATTTTTATTTTTAATGATATATTTTATGAAAATATAAAAAAACATTATAAAACAATGAAGTTTAAATTTCATTGAGAACTGGGTTTGGTCATTGAGGTCACAGTTATAAAAATTATTGAGAAACAAAAGTCTAATTGATTCCTCAAACGTAATTAAACATTTTTGCATGAAATCAAAGCTTGTTAGTTTTACGGAATCAAATCAATTTTTTCTTCCAGCTGTATCGCTTTTAATTTCGAGAATAATTTTAATAAAATCTTTTTTCCATTACGGAAAATAATTAATTGAAATAATGAGTTGGATAAATGTAATTTGAATTTTACATTATTCCCGTAATTAACGACCATAAGGTATAAAAAGACTTAGAATTAAAAAAAAAAGAGAATAAATTTGATTTAAAAACTTTTCACAACTGAAATCTATAGTATATTACTTTATTTCTACATTATATAAACAAATATATGATAACAGAAACAAATAGCACATAAATTTATTTTATTTGGTAATTGCTATTTGCAACAGTATATACATAAAAATACATCTAGTAAATTTGATGTAAGATCAAAGTGGAATGATACAGGCATCCAGACTCCATAACATTTAATATAAAAAAGAAACATGTTGTTTGGTTGGTTCATTATTGCATACGTTGATTTAATTAAAGGGGTCCCTCTAAAAAAAAAATATATAAATACAATATTTAAAAAAAAATATTTTTCAGCATAAAACAAATTCTTTCTTTCTGGCCTAATCCGACTGGTTCAAGCAATGAAGATATGAATTCATCGCTCCTTAATTTTTAGCAAAGGTTCTCATTTGCCAAAATTTAAAATCCATGAATTGGGTCAAAGCTAAGGTTATTTTTTCTTATCCGTGAAAGGTTTGATGAAATGCTGTGTTCAGTTCACAGGAATGCCAATATTTTATTTTATATATTGTGAATAGTCATGAGGACTAGGTTGGGGTGGGGGTGTAATCCACTACCATGGAAGGCACGTAGGTTCGGCGCCACCTATGGAGTAGCTTGGGAGTCACTATCTGATGGGGCTAATCCCTGGACCTGTACAGACCTCCTGGGTTGGAAGGCTGCTCTCCAAGGTCTCCTTTGGCTCCACTCATCAAACAGAACTAAGAAGTCTTTTAACATTATGAACCCACATCGTAAATCTCTCAGCTTACCTTTTTCAACAACATCTATAACCCTTATTTCAATAGATTACTTTAATCTCTTTCAATCTTTCTCTCGATTTTCAAACCACTTCTGTTATGGAACAATCTAATATTTGAATCAGTTCTAACTTCCTCTTGATTTGGAGTTTTGAGAAGATCTGTTCAAAATACTATTTTAAGGGAGCTCTCCAATTGAGCAATTGAGTCGGAAATAAGCAAACCCCTTTTGTCTTTATTGATAGACTAACAGTTTTGAATGAGTATTTTTACTTCGGATGTTTTTATGATGTAATATTACATCATCTTAAGCCACTACTGCGTGATACTATGAACCTTTGTTCCAACGTTGTTCCGAACGGTCTGATACCCGAATTATCAGGGCTATCTAGTTGGTAGCTCGTAATGAGACATATGACCACACGATGGTTTCAAGCATCAAGAGACCAACGTTGGAAGCTGTAGCATCGTGCAGCAGATGCTTTAAAGATACATCTATTTCATATTTTTTACCTTAATACATAAAGGTATCACTCTATTATAAAAAAAAATATGTTAACAAATAATTATATAAGTATATATTTTTTCATATCCTAATTGAAATTTACAACTGTATATTCACCCAGGAAATTTGATTTTATTTTATAATGGTGTGATACAGGCGTGTAGAGAAACTACTCATTGGTTGCATTCAAATGACGTTTTAACATTAGCAGGTCTCGTGACCGTCTTCTAATCAGGCACCTTGGAGAATGAATGGATGAGGAAGCCAGGTTAGAAACTAGTGGATTTGAGTGGTAAGGGAGCTTATAATGGAAGGAATGGTATCTGGTTCGGGCTAGATCAGGTAACATATGAAACATTAAGGTCTTCATGGATGTTTTATTTGTGACAAGGAGAATTGAGGATTATGAATTGTTAGAATTGGATACGAGAGGAATTCCCCAGTATTTTGTAATAGATTGGAAGTTTATACCGTTTGTTTAGTAGGTGCTGTAATAATCGGAATCAATATGCAGATTTCTGTCTTTTCTGTCTTGTGTCAGAATTGCAGGTTAGTCGTTAGTCCAGTTGCAGAAGTATATTTTTAAAAATTATATTTATTGACGTTGATAATATTACAATTGAATATATATATTTTTTAATGTAATCTGAATATCGTAATTATAACGAATTTCTTTCCTCTAATACTGGCTATGGATCTAAATGATTATAACTTGAACAAAAAATCTAAATTTTACATGAAAGGAAAGGTAAGATCATTAAGACGGGAATTTATGGGCGGGGGAAAGGCCGAAGGCGGGGCCCTCTATTAACTGAAAAAAGGCTAATGCATCTTACTAATTAATAAAGTTCATCTCCGCTCATAATTAAATCCACCCTTTTCTATTAATATTTTAAACTGCCAACGGAGAAAAAATTACCGGACCTTCCACACAAATTTGCGATTCATGTCTCCTTATTGATTGAGTGGACGGAAATTTTGAACAAGAAATAACGTGCCGAGGAATTTAAAATAATAGAGTAATAATAGAATAATTCATACGAGAAATCTTTTCATTATTATCAAACGATGCTTATTCACTTGTCCAAGAA
>NW_027107150.1:162457-187758 GCF_000696795.3 Halyomorpha halys | reverse complement strand
ATAATATATTGTAAAAAAAATATATATATTATTTGTTTCGAATATTATTCATACAATTCGAAGAATCGAATAGTTTATGTACACAAAAGATATAAACATGTTTAAGATATCAGGGTGAAACAATGTACAATTGAAGTACTTCACTAGGTAAAGAAATGCTGCCGTAACTTTCAAAAACATTTAAAAGAAGAAGATAATCACATGTACTTTTTTTATAAGTTCAGCACTATTAGAAGAGATATGTTGAAGCATAGATTGTTTAGGCACAATATATCTTTAAAATAGGGAATAAACAACAATGTTAGTAAGTTGGCGCGAGAAGATAATTTAGATAAAAACATGTTCAAGTTATATCATTTCTGTAAAAATAATTATTATAAAATTAAAACTGTATATATGGAAAATGAAAATTAATTTATTATATATCCATTTTATCATAATTTAATAAAAGTTGATTAATCACAACTAGAGCAGTTTTTTAAAAAGTTAATTACAATATTTCTTCAATATCACACATCTTACACCAAGTTTTCATTTTATTTTTACTCCTTTTATTAGAATTCGATAAAAGTTAAACAATAACAACTTAATCATTTGTTTTCTCTCTAAGTCTACATTTCAAGTTAGGGACTGAAATGAAAGCTAATTAAGTTTCATTTTGTATTGTTGTCATGGATTGAATATTTTTCACCATATTTTACAAAATAAAATAAAGTTATAATTTTTATGAAAATGAATGTTTAGAAAGACATGGCGTGGAAAGTACAATCGTACAGCAATATATACTGTATAACTTTATTAAAATACTCTCATAGGTCCCAAAGAAAAATAACGCTACTATCAGGAAATCATAAAAAAACAGTTATAATAATTTTTTTAAATGTAATTAATTTTAAATTTAAATCACTTAAATTGTAGTCATTGTTTTAATTATTTTTAAATATATAATGTTTATAATTGTTTGATTAGTTTTAACATTTTTTAAAGCTCAAGATAATCGTTCAGAAGAACATGAAATCATATGCAAACAGTCTGTAACTTTAAAAAACAATGTACACCAATTTATTTTTATTCTATCCTTCATTTCATACGTCTTTCTATACTCTATGTTCGCTATTACATAACTTGGTTATAATAATTATTAGTCATGGTTATAACTTTATGATCGGATATCAGCGATACCAAGCAACGAATTCTTACTCTTTTTTTCTCGTTTTTTATGTTGTTTTAGTTTAAAGTTTTTAAGAAATAAGGTGAATTCTTAACTGTAGTTACGGCATTGCGAAAATTGATCACTTGGAAAGGAAAGAAGCAATAAACCATCGTTCTGATGTAATGAATCTATTTTATACTAAATATTATTAAACTACTCCTCTTGAATTGGAAAAAAAAGTTTGTTAGCAAATTAATTTCCAAGTTTTCAGTATTTTAGATGTATTACCTTTTTTCCAATTCAAGATAAGTATTTTAATAATATTTTGTGTAAAAATAGATTTATAAATTTACTAAATGTATAATTATGTACAGTTGTAAATTCCAATGAAGATATAAAAAAAAAGTGAAGAAGAATGTGGTTCTGTGTAAATTGTCTGCAAGTCTTAAAAATTGCAATAGAAATGTTGGTATTTTTTTTTTTAAATCTGTTTCTTTTTAGCCGGTCCATAAATTTGGCAGACGTAAGTCTATGTGAGTTTTAGTAAGTTAAGTTACTGCCTGAGGGATAATTTAGAACGTCTTTATAGTATGGAATATAGCCGTCAGATAATTATTTTTAGCTTACTATTTCTTATAATAATTATTTTTACATTATTATTATTATTTTCTTTAGTACATACCTATCTATTCATAACTGTTTGGCTTGAATTGAAACTTATAATCCTTGAAAGTAATAATTAAGATTCATTTTAAATAAAAACGATTATCTTTAGTAAAAAAAAAAATCTTAAAACTTATAACACTATTACTAAATACGTATGTATGATACTCATTTGACATCTTTTACATATAGATATTTTATATATAATTTGTGTGTGAGAGAGAAAGGAAGGGAGAAATTTTCAAGTGAAAACAAAAAACTTTTGTAAATGATGTTTAAAAGAGGACCTTCGTAAATAGAAAATCGCATTCGGTCCATCCTGTACTCCACAAAAAGAAAATGGCCGGGACCATCCATTATCAATTGAGGTAAACGCCATCCGTGCAGAAAATTGTTTACGAACTGCAATCGGTAGGAAATTGGAAGTTGATGGAGATAGGGCGCTTGTGAACTACCGCGACTCTCCTGCCCATTGTCAACACAAAGTTCAAACAGCACAGGAACAGCTCCATTTTATCTGAAATACATTTAATTTAGCAAAATTAAATCTTGGAAGGATGACTTTGTAGGAGATCAGAAGAGAAATATTTAATTATTAACTGGTTGAATATAAATAATTCAACCTTATTTTGGAACATTAAGTTATAGTTAAATATTAGATACGAAAATTATTTTTATTTTAAAATTAAATTTATATTACAAGGGTCGTTATCAGAAAAACATTTTTTTTTAAATATTTTTAATATTTAGATTTTCCAAAGATCTGCTATTTTACACCTTTAACAAGATAGAAAAATCTAGATTAATTATAAATATTAACATCTAGCAAAAATAAATTTGCATGTTCTGCTAAATGTGCAGTTGCATTAATAAATTATTTAAATATATAATTAATTTGTTTATTTATTTATAATAAATTATAAATAATACGAATCAACCTTTTTTAGTTTTTACACTTAAAATGAATATGGTATTCTTCATATTATTTGGATGTTTGTAAGTAAATTTCATAGAAAATTAAAAAAAAAAAATTAAAATTGATAAATATTAAGAGTTCACAAAATTGCTGGTACTAATAAATACAATTCGTTTCTAGATTCATAATTGGTTGTACCTTTTAAAAGGAAACTGTAGGACTCGCGGGTTGGCCCCTTCAGCTGCAGTAGATACAATTACTCATTACTGAACTAAATAGCGGGCCTGGTGGTGTTTTAAATGAAGGGGCTTAAGTTGTTAACAGCGATAATACTAAGTAAATGGAAAAAATTTAACTAAACATATGAATGAATAAAGGTATAATGTTACAAATATATAAATCTGATCAAAATTTAATTTAGGCATTATTTATTCCTATTTTAGACTGGAAACTACTAAAATTTAATAAATTATAAAAAATAAACTCGATGATTTGTAGAAGGCATTTTTAATGTATGTCACAAAACACACACCTTCAATTTCATTTGTTAATCCTTTGGTTATTTATGTATATTAAGTTTATTAAACAGTAGTATATAATTGTCATTAATAATTCTTATATGTCATTTTTATAGGATTGAGAGACTTTTTCAAAACAATGCCAGTTTATTCATTACATTTAGCTAAAAAAAAAAAAAAAAACATATAGTCAGAATTTCATTTTCATTAAAATCAAGTTCATGTTTCCTAACACAACAAAAATTAATGAAATTAAAAAAAAACACAACAATTTTTTAACATCTACAATGTACTCATCCGTACTTTAATTTGGTAAATTATAATTATCGGAGGAAGAGAAGAAATAATTTAGTAATTGATTTGAGCCAGATATAATTTTGGTATTATATTTAAGGGCTTGAATTTTTATTTTTACTAATAATGGTATTTTAGATGCTTCCACGTGTAAACTACTTGACGGATTGTAGCGAAAGTCTCAGCAACTATTCTCAAAGCAGCATTTTGAAAGGAATTTAGCATCTGCAGTGTCCTTTTGCTTGCCGAACTGTAGGCCACACACCAGTAATTAATTTTAGACATTGAAAGTTTCCTATAGGGAAGGAGTATGAGTCTGAATCATGCATAATAGGATGCCTATAAGGATATTACCTCCTCTGATCTTTTCAATGGATCAAATTATATTAAAAAACATTTTTAAAGCTGCGTATAATTGATTATACTATAAATTGTATGTGTCATTAATGTTGTATAAATTATCCTTTTACAATATGATTAATAATTATTGTTCAATTACCAATTAATGTATTGATGACAAAAAATTGACCTTGGAAAAGAAATCATGTCCTCATATTTTATGACAAATATAACAGTACTATCAATGTTACTGTGAATAATTTGATATAATCTATTATGTTATATATATATTATAGTGGCTGATAATCAAATGCATTTAAAACAGCATATTCATTCCCCATCAAAAAATTATCTCCTAATATTTGTTTTCTAGACTACTTTCACTTTTATTCGAGTATCTATTAAATTGTATTTTGAAATTCGTTAAAGTATCTTAACCCGAGTAGATTGATCTCGATCTCTTTTTCGGTTGAATCCGAGTTTTAAATGTTTCTATTCATTGAATCTAATAGTACAAGAGCCGGGGAGAAAAGGTAGGCAGTAATTCACCCCAATTGTTTATTACTTTAATGTAAACTATGAATAATTACTAATTTAAATTGATGAGTTTGCTAAGTATAGATACGGGGGATATAAAAAGGGCGGCTATTTCAATACAAAAAAAAATTAATTTTCCATTTGGAGCACAATAGCTTTAAAACTATTAACAACCCTAAAAAACCTAAGAGCATCCCATTTAAAATAGGGTAAATTTGCTAAAATATGAGCTCTAATAGAGCTCATTACGTTCTTCAAATCCCCAGATATAGCTTTTTAAAAATCAAAGTTACATAAAAAAATTTGAAGAATAAGTAGTTAGTGATCTAATTTTAATACAACTCTATTCAAAAATCATGAGACGTATAGATCTCAGCCAACACTGGAATTATATAAAGTAGTTCATAACGTTTATTTTCGTAGGAGTAGTATTTTTTATGATATTTGATAAAATAAATTCACAAAACGTTAATTTTTAGTTGTCGGATAAACATTTTGATTTTTTTAAAAATATATGAGACATACATATGTCTGCCAGCACTCGAAATAAAGATAATTTAACTCACCATAAAGTAGTTTATTACAAGTATCTTCATAGGAGTAGTAGTTTTATGATATTTGCATCTCAATATAAATTTTGTCAATTAATCAAATTTTAATATGAGCGCCAATAGACATCAATACGTCATTTAGTTCCTGAGACACATATTTCTCAAAACAGATCCACTAACTTCTGATTTTTTAGTGCATTTTTTATGAAACGTTGGTTTTTAAAAAGCTATATCTCGGGACTTACTGAACGTAAATAGCTATTAGAGCTCATATTTTAGCAAATTTACTCTAAATACTACTTTAAATAATATACTCGTAGATTTTCTAGTGTTAGTAGTTTTAACATTAATGAGCTCCGAATGAAAAAAAAATTTTTTAATGTTTTGAAACAGCCGCCCTTTTTTATTCCTCCTACCTATACTTGGCAGCCTCATCAATTTTGACTAATGATTATACATAGTTTTCATTAAATTAATAAACAAGGAGGTGAATTAACTCCCTTTTTTCACCTCTTGGGCTCTTATTCTACAACCACTGTCACCTATTAGTTAAATTCTTAATTGATGCTTCACATTAAACTAAGTAACAAACATCACATATCATCATTACTTTATCCAACGTTTGAGGAAACGATAAGTAGCAGGTCTATATTAGATAGGGACGAATTTCTATAAAAATTAACACCCAGTAACAGGTGACTACAAATTGTAACCTAGCTGGAACAGGTTACAGCAAAGGGTAACGGGAATGTTGCAGGCCCTATTAGAGCCCAAGTTTCCTGTTTTAATTAAGGCAGTGAAGTTGTAGCCCCATTGCACACCTCCCACCTTCTGTTCACTCTCATCTTTTAATTCAATCCCTTGTCCAACACCAAAGTGATGTTCGTCTGGATTTAACTTTCAGGTGGGATCTTTTGTTAGATACTAACATTGTGTAATGATAATTAAAGTTTTTTGTCCCGAAACAATTACCACGCAATAGTAATAATATCTTTGTCTATATTTGAATATAACCACATATTTTTTTAACCTTAAAAATGAAAATTTATTTAAATAAATAACTTAATTTTTATCCATTTTAGTCTCAACACATTTTATTTTCCTTACAAGTCCGACATTTCGGCCAATCCGGCCATCTTCAGGGGCAATCTTAATTCAATTTTTAAACTAAATGATTTAAAAATTCAACTTCATTCAGGCTATTCTGCCCAGGTCAAAAACAACAATTGTTGTGATAAAGTTTTGTATCAAAATCTAATTTATATAAATTATGATTTCATAATAATTTAATTTATATAAATATTATAAATATGGGATGGAATAAATTTTTACTTGTGGAAGGAGTTTAAATATCTAAATTTTAATAAAATTAATATAATACTATTTTAAGCATAATTTTAGCCCTAACAAAGAACTTTTGAATCAAATATTTGCTACCTCAAACGGGCTTGGGCTGGCCGAACCGGTGACCACGGTGATGTGGTTGCTGTGACCAGATTTTTGTGGTGAGCTAGGCGTGATTTCGGTCATCAGGTACCGCTTCTTTAAGCTGCAGTGGAACCACGAGGATTTCAGACTGTCTCATTTAAAACCTCGGCCCTCATCCAAGTTCAGAGGGGACATGGATGCGGGTTCTTCTTAGTGGACCTAAGTGGATTTGGAACCACAGGAGAGGCTCAGCTGGGTATAATTCTGCCACTTGTCTGAGAGTTCATTAAACTGTGTTAACCCTGAGAAAATTTTTTTGTACATAATTAAAGAATAAAATTTCAAGATTTATTAATTATCCTCATATTAAACAAATTGTATTTTCATCGACCCATCTCCAAAGAAAGGCCGTTTATTCAAATAGATGACCTAAGTTATCTGAAAAAATAAACTTATTATATAATGATAATTTCTAAATAAAAAAAAGTCATAATACAGTCACATTCATATAATTTTTTTTTTTTTTTTTATTTTCTTCTTGTAGTTAATTTTAGTTGTACTATAAAAATTTCAGTAATATAGATACGCTTTAAGTAAATGGCGTCTATATAACGAAGAAACAAATTATAGGTATTGGGTAGATTATTATGTAATAATATATTGTAAAAAAAATATATATATTATTTATAAAAACTGATATATTCTTGTTACATAACATTATTAGTTTAATATTCAAGTAAGGAAATTAAGTTACAGGTAGGATTACATAACACAAAAAATGGTCGGTTTAATAAAGTTACATAACAAAGAACATAAGTTACGACCTATAATAAGTAATATTGATAAATAAAGTAAGGGACCTACCGAATCTCTATCCGAATATTTAAATAAAACACTAAATGAACCGAATAGATATAATAATTACAATTTAAACAATTCATTAAAATTAAAAACGATCCTAGGAACTCTAAATATAACATAAAACGATACTTAAATAGTCATTTTGTATGTAGAGTCGATGTTTACCAACACACTAATATTCGAATGTATCAAAATATTGGTGGATAATTGAGACAAAGATAAGAATTATGAAAATAATTAGGACTAAAACTTATTTGTGGAAGGTCTAAATATATGTATAAAAAAACAAAACAATTATTTAACTTAACAATTATTAAATGAAACATTTCGCCATTTGAGGGGTCTACCGATGGAAAATACCCTTTCAGTCAAAGTAAAGGGTTAATCATGAATAATTTATTAAATAAAAAGTTAGAAAAAATGAATGAAAAACCATTACTTCAAAGAAAATACGTATATCGTATCATTTTTATTGCAAACAAAGAGAAATATGATGAATCACTCACTCAACTGAATAGTTATTTGAATCAAACAAAATTTACGATTGCAAAATCTACAATTAGATTGTTACACATGATTATCATCGAAGCGTGCTCATATTTTGTTGTTGATATTGTTTTTTTACTAATAATTCTCAGTCACTTTTTTGTTTTAAAAATTCAGTAATATTTCAATAATTTTTTTTTAAAATAAACAACTTTCTCCATTATACCAGAAACAATTATTTATTTGTATCAAACTTTATGTTTCAATGTTTTTCTTAAAACTTTTTTTTTTAAATTTTCATTTAACATTTTTAATAACTGTTATTAGAAAACATTTATTGAAAAATTAACCAGGTTAATTCAAGTTTATATTTATTATTTCCTTTTTAGAACAGTAAATATATTTTGGGATCCTTAATATTCACATTGAAATGAGTCTAACCAGAACAGAGAAAGAAGCACAAATTTCTCTAGAACGGCATAGCGGATTTTCATTATAGATAAACCAAATCATTGGAATAAATTTTTGAGATAAAATGAAAGATTTTTTGGATAGATACATTAATGTGCATAATTCCTACTAACTTATCTTCGTAAAGCTGCCTTTGAGGGGCGTGGTATAGGAGAGAAGGACACATTGAATAATATGCACATAACAAATGCCAATTTTAGTCTAGCAGTATACATATAAAATATTTTTCCTAAAAGGGATCGCTTCATTCGATCTAAATCTGTAAAATATTGTAATTCAAAGACATACCAGGACTTTGTACATGAAAAGATTTTTGTGAAAAAAGAAAAGTTGGGTTAATAGAGTTACTGACATTTATAAACGAATGTCGGGTTCCTCGCAGATTTCGAAACGTGTTTTCCTTTTCAATTTATAAAAAAAAAAAAAGTTTATCAAATTACTAATAAATAGCAATGCCTATTTATCAGTAGGTATCTTACTTGAATATCTGGAATATTAATTAATGTACCTTACTTTACCATCCCTGATATCAACCTAATAAGTACTTTAAATGTTTTTATTTTTAAAAATTTATTTATTGTTGTTTATAATTGTATAAAAATGTGTACACCAATTAAATCTGTTGTTAGTTATACAAACAGGCGGAGAATCTACCCATCGATAGAACTCCAAAACCTTTCTATAGGAGAAGATCTCGTGGCCATCTTCTTTTCAAACGCCTAGGAGGATTATTAGGTAATAAAGGAGAATCCAGGTTAGAAACAAGAGGGTTTGGGTAGTTAGGAAGTTCATCATGGAAGGATTGGTATATAGTTCAGGTGACTTTATTTGTGACAAAGTAAGGAGGATTAAGGATTTTGGACTGTAAGTATTGAATACGGGAGAAATTCGATGGTTTAGCCTCAAAGCTCAACTCCATATGTCCAGCTAGGCCTTATTATAGTCATGTAGATTAGTTTCTTGAAATTAGTTGCAAGTTTAATAAGTTGTCTAGTATGTGTTGTAATAGTTGGAGCAGTTTCCTGTCTTTTTAGCCTAATTCTACTCTACTCTCTTGAAAGGTTAGAGGTTGTCATACACATAATGCCACGGCAGAGACAAGCAGATGATTTTTGTTATGTAAAATATTTTATATTTTTTCAGGATTTCATAATTAATAAATTATTTATGATTTAAAATATGTCGTGTTTAAATTAGTAAAATTTTCAAATAAGACTGTTCACACTTACCTTTCTCACAGAAAATGCCTTCATAGTCCAAGTTGCGGCACTCACATATAGGCCCGCTGTCAGTGGATATGCAGATCCCACCATGTTGGCAGGGGTCGTGCTCTTCACAAGCGTCTGTAGAATTGTCCCTCAGGCCCTACGAAAAGAAAAATTTAATTGATACTTTTTATATAAGCACAAGTTAGTACTATAGACATAAATTCCTGTACTCCTTAATAATGTTCCCGGGTTAGAAACCCGGAGCAATCAGTGTAATTGTAAGTGCGGCTTCATAAATTAACAGAAGATTCCAATAGAACGCTCTCCCTTCTGCACTTAATGGGAGTGTATTGGACCGCCTAATCCGCGCTATAAATCCACTAATACCATTCTTCAAGAATCTATTGGTTTCTTTAAATTGCTTATAATTAATCAGTATCCTCTTCTTTTTTTTAATTATTATTATTTATTTTTTGGCTTTTCTGGATGAAATCATCTTCCTTATTATTTATTTTAACAGATTGAAAAAAGTAGTTTTCCCATTATCCATTCTTCTAAAATAAAAATAATGCAAAATAAACCATTTTTAAAAATCATAAAGTGAATTTCAAATAAATAAGTTAAAATAAATCATAAGTTATTCAAATTTAATGCAAAAAAAGAATAATTAATATTACTTTTTGCCTAATCTCAAAAATTTTTAAATCAGTAATTCAATATATTTACATTATTTATTAAATAATTTATTGATAATTTTTAATTTATATAACATTCAATGTATTTTTTAAAAATAAAATTGCTGATTGTACATTATTGTTTAAATTTATTATAGCAATAAACTGGATAGAGAAAGCCAAAAATACAAATTACCAAGAAATCATTTTGAATTGTTAAGTGAAAACTTTTTTATTTATTATTATTTTCTACTGTATTTATGTAAAAATGCATGCATTAAATTTCATATAAAACCTAATGGATACAGGCATGTAAAGCAACTACCCATTCGTAGCACTGAAATAATATTTTAAGGAATGAGGAATTTATCATCTTTGTTCCAATCTAACAGCCCTGCAAAGTGGGGCGAGACGTTTGTTAATAATAAATAGTTTTCTGTTACTTTTTTTCATACTTTTATAGACCGTTGACAAAAACATAAAGTTATTTAACAAAACTTTAAAGTATAATATACATAAAAATATTAGGGATAAATTGGAAAACATAATATATTTTTCATTACCAAACCTTTGGAGGAGGGTGTAAAATTGTATTATTAATTTATTTTCAACCCTTATTACTCCTTATTTCTTTTTATTTATATATTCTGGAGAGGTTTCAGAAAAACTGCCTATTATCCATTACATCTACTAATTATTAAATTAGAAGTAGTTAAATCACACCAACCTTTAAAATATTTACATTAACAGATGCTTTATATTTTACTTATTTAAAAGCATTTTAAAAAATATTAATAATGTTTGAAAAAAAATTCTTTTCATAGCTTCTTTAAAAATTTTTTTTATGAAATAAGAATCGTTAAGGACCCCATAAATTGGACTTCTTTGCATGAGACAGGGGTGCGTGTTGATAATTGTATATAGGCGTTGACCAAACATCACTTCGCTCGCTGGGAATGGCCTAACGGCTGTTAGCAGTTAGTATAACCTTCGATAAAGAGAACTTAAGCCAATTCTCGGAATAATTCTTAGTAATGCTTTCTTCTGAATCGTATTCAATTAGTTTAAATTATATGAGGTGTTATCAGTATTGTCTTCCAACCTTGAAGGCATTTACTGTTACATGCAACTGTTCCATCCATTAGAAATAATTTCAATTTGCTGATAATATTGTTTAACATCAGCATTAATATTTTATACTGTGCTATATATTTATTCTTTGATTCGTTTCATTGCGTTAAATATAGTCACATTTAAACTCAAATATACCAAAGGCTTCACTTATGAAAACGTTGTAGCCTAATATCTAAATTCCAAAATTGAACTTATTCTTACATATGTGTATAAATGTGTTATGTATATGTGTATATATAAATGTGTGATATGTGTATAAACTAACACTGCATAGTTAGTGTATAAATAAATAACGGAATATGCAGATCTTTGATTTAAGTTTACATCCAAATAATTAAAATTAACACTATAAATTTTGTTAAGATTAGGGAAAATAACAAAAAAAGCTTAAGAGCATATTTACTAAAAAAAATTGATTTATTCAATATTAAAGAACACATTAACTATGGAAAAAATCTCCGTTTGTTGAAGCCTCTGGGTAATTTTAACTCGAACACATAAATAACAAAACTTTAAAAAAAAAAGAAAAAAAAAGTTATTTGCTTAAAAAAATCAACAAGTCAATGATTTGAAACAATATAGTATTTATGCTAAAAAACAAAACAAAAAAATACTATCAAACTTGTAACAAACTTTGGTACCTCACGTAACCAACTGAGCTCTTTTTAGTGTTGCCCGTCGTACATAGTTCGTACATAGAGCTCTTCAATTAGAGCCTCTAATTAAACTGAATAATTATTCTAGAGAGCAGTTTCGCAGCGCAAAATATATATATCTATACATAACATATTTAATTTTTAATTGGTTTTGTAACATTTTGCGAAAACTAATAAAATTATACACTTGAGAAAAAAAGTTTCATTTTTGAAACATATGACAATATGATAAGGGTTTCCTTATACTTAGCAAAATTATTGCTCCCACAATCTCCAATATTCACCGCCATTTTGGAAAATAGTGTTTAAAATAGTTTTTTCAATATGTTCTAAAAAAGTTGAATATAATTATAATGGATTCAACCTTCTATAACTACTTTTCTAAACTTTTTTTGTAAAATAAATGGTTTCAGTATTAAGTATCTTATATCTCAAGTGTAGTGTATTAAAAAGAAACTGTAAAAATGCTTCATTATCATCTAAAACTGATATTATTATAGATTAATCATTAAGTTTTACATGATTAAAGTTTTCTGATAGTTATAAGTATTATTGTTAATTTAAGTTTGTAAAATTTTTAAAAAATATTTCCTTGCTCCATGGAACAGAACTATGATAAATCAATCCTCCAGTAATTTCTTTTTTTTTTAATAGTTTATTTATTGTTATTTACAACTGTATACACATATATACAACAAGTAAATTTGCTATAGGTGACATGATACAAACATGTGGAGAATCTACCCACTAATAGAACTCCAATAACATTTCTAGATGAGAAGATCTCGAGGCCATCTTCAGCCAGTAATTTCAAAACTCATTTTTACAGTATACCATGATACAAATATGAATTCAATAACGAAATTTTTAATCTAGCTTTAATTTTTTATGATAGGAGATTGTCACAATTTATCAAAAAAGTATTGGGATTATTGGCGTGGGGTCAGAGTTTTTTTTATTTTTCTAACGTGTATTATATAAATAATAATAAAACTAAAAACTAATAATTAATCGCTGATAACTTCAATTTCAGATGATATTGGGGCATTTATATATTTTTTGTAAATTCACTGCACAAAAGTTAGCACTTAACACGAAATCTTTCTAAAAAAAAGTTTATAGCAACTGTTCAAGAAGATTTAATCCACTGTAATTTTATTCAAACTTTTCTTTTCTTAGACGATCTACACAGTTTACAAAAAAAAAAAAAAAAAAGAAATTATATGGTCATTTTTCTATATGTTGGTAAATAGTTTATGGTAGCATGTTTTTTAGGATGTAGAAATGTACTTATAAACCAATTTTTCTAATTGGTTATAAACAAACTGCACTTTTTCCTGGATATAATTAAATATTGCCTGTGCTAATTCTTGTTTTGTTGTATGATATTGACACATGATGTCAACATATTTCGGGGAAATTAAACTACCCTTAAAACTTCTGACGTCCATTTACTATCAATTTGATGACGAATCGGACCCACCCTCCATTTCGAAAGCAATATCCTATGTTAGTACACTTGTCCTTAAAGTTGTCTTAATTTTATTACCATATAATCGTCACCACTCTCATACAGAATACATCACTTTCAGGAGTGTATTTTTTATACAGATGACGATTATATGATTATATAATTAAGATTAAAACAAAATGATGAGTGTACTAACTTAAGATATTGATTTGAAAATGAATGGTGAGTAAGAAACGTCTTCGATTTGGTAATAAAACGATGGCAGATGTTTTAAGGGTAGTTTAATTTCCCGGAAACTGTTTTATATAGGGGAGAAATATAACCATTAGAAAAAAAAACGATTATTTTGATGTTAATATATTTTATAACGATCCGAAAAGGCTAAACCCCCCTCTCTCCATCATCATTTAGATTTCGCGGAGGGAAACTTCTGTCGAAGGAGATAATAACTAAATGAGACGGTGCGCAGTTGGAACTAGCGAACAGTTCCACGTCGGATGATTTCATTACCCGCCTCCAAAACTTTGCCATGGCTTTCATCTGCATAAGTAGACTTTTGACTTCGCTGTAATTCGGAAATACTATATCCTAAATCGAATAAGGTAATTTGCTTATTCAATGCTTCAATTTAAATATTTCCATGTCAATATAAGTTTTTTTTTCGAATTTATATTCGAAAATTTTATTAAAATTATATTATTCCATTTGTGTTTGAAATATTTTAAACGTATAGAGAATTCATCTTTATTTGAACGTAGGGTGTAAAGCTTCCAACTGATGGGAGATGCCATCTATCATATTTTATTGACATTGCCACAATGCTGATAATTCTCCAATGAGTGCCTAAAAGCCTTCTCAGGTATATATTCTCTAATAGAATATGATGGTCTGAGCATGTCAGTTGCTGAAGTATGTTATCGTACAAACACGGGTTATTAAATCTGAATAACTCATATAATAGATCAGAGAAGTATATATACACCCTTAAATAGCAACAATAAATTTTAAATATATATATATTTTTTACCAATAATTAAAAGAAAATGTATTAATTAATATAACGTATAGTTTTTATACGATTTTTAAATGAGAAATATATAATTTTATGATTTTTTAACTCAAAAAAATATTCTAGAAATACAGCACAAAATGTAAATTTTTTTTACTCATACTTAAACCGGTCACAGAGTTATGATATGCGTAAATACCAAGTTTAAAGGGAAAACGCTAATTAAAGCTCATTATTTTTTTTAAAGAGGTAATATAACTTCAAAGTTACTCTCTTGTTTTTTCTTTTAAAAAAAAATAAAGCTGACATTAAACATATATACTACACATATATGAGTAAGATCTATATTATATATAATCTACTTCCACCTTCTATAGCAATTGAAGGGAAATTTTAGAAATTCCATGCATTGGCTCTATGCATAAAAATCAGTCCATGAAAAGTAATGTAAAAACGCAAATTTATTAAACACAATTGTGAACTAATTATAAATTGTAAATAAGGAACGGGAAAATTACATAAATTTCTTCTTTAATAGTTATTTATTCTGTCACTATAGCTGTTAGCTATCAAACCTCTGGGTTCGGGAGTGCTCCGGAGCCCTCATAAAATGGGTACCTTTAATGGGGAAAATCTGGCAATTGAGCGTGATTGTGAACAAATCACCTCACCTTGTATAACCGTTGTGCAAGAAAAAGTGCTTCCTTATAAAGTACTGAAACCCTGACCCTTCATGGTTTGTAGTGGTACAGATTTTCAGACTTCTTCTTCTTCAATTTTATAGTAGGCCAATTTTCCAAAGACTGAATCTATTTTTAGCTCTGTTATTTTTATGAATAGCTCTTTTGCTACCGTTTCCACCAGGGACATCTTTCCGATTAAACAAATTTTCACCTCCATGATTTTTCCTTGTGAAGCATGTTCCTGAATAATAATTTTTTAGTTTTGAACGAATTCATGACCCTAACGTGAAATTTGAATTATTAAAATAAAAATATTATTCTATTTCATTAACAAAACAAATCCAACAAAATTCCTAAAGATGTTTCTATCACTTTTAATTAATTCCATTCAATTCATCATGTTTAAGTACTGAAAATTTCTCATTGTAAATTACTTGAACTATTGTTGTTTAGTTCTATTTGATTTGCGACTGAACTGCCCCTAGGTCATGAGCTAGTAATGAACTCCCGGCGTACTCCTTGATCGTGTGTAATTGATGACTGTCTATCCGGACGCTGTCACTCCCGGACCCGGGGGGTACTACCAGGACTTTATAATTCAGCGACTAGAGGGTGAGGGGGAGGGTAAGTAGGGAGCGGGTCTTAAAGCATTTAACCTTGCTGGAGATAGATGGCCTTTGAATATTTTATCCAATCCCTCTTGCCTTATCTCGTATCGACGCCTTTATCTCGAGTTATCGGTTATTCGGACCATTTTCTCCACTAAGTCAATAGTTCAATCTTTGTGGGTTTATTTTATCTAAAAAAAAAATAAAAGAATAGTTTAGTAAGTCGTGTCATCAATAAAGCGTTTTATTTACGCTGGCGTTTCTAATTCAAGGTGGGAATTGGTTGGAAACTCCATCACTTCGACCCATTTGAATCTTTTGTAACCTATCGTCTCTTTGGCATTTGATGTTTTACGAGAAGATACTCAGCTCTTACACTTAGTTGAATCCTTCACAAGTGTTATCTTAAATTTTTCCAATGGAGCCAACTAACAAACTGCTGATGGAGCATGGAAGAAATCCTGGCACTTGCGACTGACAAACATTCCAACATGTTTTATAGGACTGTACACAAAAGGAAAACACTAGACTATTACATGGGATCTGTTCAGAATTAAAATGGTTTGTAATATTTTTTTTTTTATTAATTTATGAAAAATTTATTTTATTTCGTTTTTTAATGACGAAAAAAAAAAGGTTAGTGTATAAGTGCGTAAAAAGAACCAACCTCCCACCTGTTGAATTGAAGATTGGATCTAAGTGAATGAGTGAGCATTTCTAGTGTCATTATTTGGGAGAGCAGCTGAGGAGATTCACAGGCAAAGGGTGAAGAGAATCACTTCCAGTTATTAAAATTTCAAAGAACCAAATTCAGAGTAGAACGTTGAGATGATGCTCGATGAAAGTTTACCCATAAATATCGTTTATTGCAAACCAAATGAAAAAAAGGGGGACGCCTTCGGATCAGATGAACGAAGTGGAGGAGGATTTGAAGATTTTAAATGGTGGAGATAGAGTCCCGGTCCCACCCGGGATTTTTTCAAGCATAAAATAATATAAAACTCATCCACTACCTCCCCTTGGGCATTTTTGAAGCCCGCTAGGGTGGCACTCAGAAAAAATGGGCGTGGGAGTGATGCACACCCACTCTACGAAAATACACGTCAGGAAACGCGCGGTGTATTTCCTAATACATTGCGTGAGGACTTGGACCTCCATGGTCTGTCATCCATATAATAATGATAATGGTGGCAGGGAAGGTTTGGATTCTTGTAGGACCGTAGTGCTATAATAAAAATAATTATATCACATAATGCCTTATATTTTTAGACAATGGTAATAGGAATTATAGAGCTCAATCAGACTATAATAACAAATGTATAAATCAAATGATAAGCAAATAAGAAATAGAAGAGACAAAATCTAAATAAAATAAAAACAAATTTAAACATAAATTGAATGAATATTGTTGCGGCCAACATATGCTTAATAATCCATCTGTTATGGTTGCAAGGATTGCGTATTACCATGTTTTGTTTTGGCTACAGAAGCATTAATAATACCAGTTTTACGTAAGGTTAGGTCTGGTCAGTGGCCCCTCTTCTCTCTACCTGATCAGTAGTAGCCAGCAGGTTGGCCAACCCTGATACTCGTCTTTCCACGGCGGACGAACTACTTCGGCTCATCCTCCAAGAGGACAGACAAGGCGGCCGGACGTACGTCGATCTACCTCCACCAGAACATCCTACTCAGGACAACAACCACAACCAGGGCCCTATCAATCACCGGTGATATAAGACTTTTTTTTCTTCTCTCTTTCGTTCATTTCATGTAATTTTGTGATAGTTTTAAGCTTTCTTTTTTTTCTAGTTTCTGTATTTTGTATATATTTTGTGTTCCTTTTATTATGTTCACTTATTTAAAAATACAAAAATAATAAAATTCCATTACAAAGATGTTACATTCGAACCCCTACCCGCCGTAACAAATATCTTAAACACAAATATCTAAATATTAAATACGTAAATCTTTCAATGAACCAAGCTTTTCCTTCCACTTATGGAAGAAAGAGCTGGACTCCAGATGATCCTAGCGTTTCTCTCTTAACCACGTTGCTAGTAATTAAAACCAGTGGAATATACAGCCTCCGTTGGGCTAAATTTTCATCGGAACACTAAACAAAACTACTCAAATATTTTAGTGATCTCAGCTCCAGGACTAAGTCCTTACAAAAATGAATTCTGGATAATTAAATAGTGTAAATGATACTTCAATACATATAATGCCATTTTCGATTGTAGAAATCTATTATAATCGCTATGCCATTACACATCTCCAGTAATAATTTATTTCTGAGGAAATAAATGAAGCTTCCACGAATTTAACAAACTATTTCAATACCACTATCTAGTTAATTGGAAGGATTTAATTAAATGCCGATTGTTTATTGGCTTAGAATGCCTACAATACCTGTAGCGCTAGCTAAAGAGCAATTACAGCACTGATGGCAAGTGAAGGTAAAGGCTAGGTGATTTAATTTTCAAAATTGAATACTTGATTCTTAGAAATCCTAACGGATCACTATATGAAACTACGTTTTAATTTTCTTTTTCAATTTGAGCCAAACATTATGGGAGGATTACAGATTAGAACTCAAGTTTTTAGTTCAAACCGAGTTCAATTAGCTTATATATGATATTAAACTTAAATAACTGCATTAATCATTTTATACGAAAATAGCTTACAGTATTACAAGCGTATAGTTAACACTCTTATAAAATTATAAATGATTCAAATGATAATTAAACTATTTATTGCGAACCCACGTTTCGCCTCACTTTGCAGAGCTTCGTCAGAGCTAAAAAGAGAAGCAAATAACTAGAATAATGTAACAAAGTAAGAAAATAAATTAAAGTAAACAAGAAATGGCTAAAAATTTAAAAGTTTACATAAAAATGAAAAAAATATAGAAAAGTACAAATAAACAATAATAAAAAAAATTAATACAAAAGATCTTAATCACCGTAAGCAGACCTATTTGGACATACGGAATTGAGTTTTGGGGCTCCACCAAACCATCAAATTTCTCCCGTATGCAATCCATACATTCTAAAATCCTCCGTAAAATCCTTGATGCTCCTTATTACGTCATAAATAAAATCATCCATAAAGATCTCAACATCCTGTTCGTTGCAGATTAAGCCCGAAATAGATATACCTCCTTTCATTCCAAAATCCTTATCCACCCAAATCCATTAGTTCTTAATCTCTCATCCTTAATATCCCTATATAAACCTCCGAGGCGTCTGAAAAGAAGATGGCCACGGGATTTTAATCTAAAGCAACGACTGAAGTACCACGTTGGGTGGTGCCTTCCCAAGATTATCATGTGTTCTGAAACATTTATCACATTTACTTATTGTAGTTTTTTTATACAATTGTAAATTTCATTAAATAAATTTAAAAAAATAAAAATAATAACAAATAAAAAGCAGATAAAAGTGAAATAGAAATATTTATTAACACTAAAAGACAGAAAATAAGAGATATAAGAATAACATAAAGGTCAAGAGAAAGGAAAATAATGGACAAAATAGGACTCCCACCTTTTCGAAAGATATTTGAAATCATTTTTGTCTATATCTTATGGTTAGTTTACTTTTTTTTCATGTTAAGTACAGTTGTTAATATTATCAAATGAATTTTTAAAAATTAATGTTATCTTTTACTTTACTTTGTTACATTATTTTATTTTTTGTACGTTTGTTAGCCCTGATGTAGTGCTTCATTGAAACGTTGGCCCACAAAAAATAGTTTAATTACTATTTCAGTTCTTTTTACCACACCCGGACTATCTCCCTTTCATATTTTATTTTATTGTTTGTTTTATTTGCCGTAATTGTCTTAATCACTAAAAATCCTGTATTCACATTATATCAAATATTGCAAAATGATAAAAAAAATCTTTTTTTGAGCGAGTTGTGCCCATGCAACAGAACTTCGATAACCTGATAAACAACCATAGTATGGAAAAATATCAATACTACTAATTTCAGTTATTCTTTTGTATAGCCTCCTTTCCGTTCCACTTTATATTTTTGGATCCATTACATAACCTCCCTAAACTGTCCTAATGAAACTATGCCTGAATATTATCGGAATAAGTCTTTAAAAGTTAAACCCATTATGTTATAGGCTTTGAGACTAGGAGCTGAATATCAATTCAGCATCGAACGACAAAAGAAACCGTTTCCCCGAAGCAGTTAAACCCAAGGCAATTATCCTAATAGCGAATACCCCTAATCTAGTCTGTGGTTCGAGGACATACAGGAATAATTATATATTCCTCCTGAAGGCAGTCGTTACATGAGGAATATCAACTAGGCCGTGGAAGGACCAGTAAAGGACTATCGATCCTTGAGGAGCCCTTCACCTGGAACGGACTTGCTGTTTCCCGGATAATAGGGAGGCCGCTCTCTCACAGCTCCTGTTTACAGTAATGGCCGTGTATCGGTTCCCTAATGATACTGCTCCGTCAGCCTCAGCATCCTCTTCGAACATACCTTACTGTTTGTGTTTATCCTGAAATAGCACATCTCACATCAACAGTCTAAAATGTTCTCAGCCTTACAATAGTATCGTTATTCTACGCTCTATTAATAGTATTGCAAAGTAAAGTTTACTCTTAAGAATTTGCAATTTGAGTCATATTTATAAGTAGTTTCATAAATAAATATTTATGAGAATAAATATTAACATATATTATATATAATCTATTTTATAAAATGTTTTTATAGTAATTTAATAATCTACAAATTTAGTTTTTGAATAATGAGGCCTGCTGTACCCCTCACACCTGGAGGATAGAGTGGGCTCAGGGATCCTTAGGTCAATTGTGTAAATGTGGCTAGTTGTTATTTTATTTTATTCTTTCATTATTATTACCATTTTATTATATTATGGGCCGCGCGGGTTGGGGAGCAGGTCCCAGTGCGCTCGGTTCGGAACGTTCTGGGTTCGATTCACACCTGGGGCAGTTAAACATTCATTTTTGATGAATCTTGACACTCCTACCTTGGTTAGTAAGCGGCGGCAACCTAGGTAGCCGCCAGAGGTTGGCAAGAAGGACCACTAGGCCCACTTGCTGGACTTGTTCCTCCCACCAAATACCAGTACCAGTACCAGTATGTACATACTTTGACTATGTCCATTTTTCTTCTTTCTGTTTCTATATATAGAGAGAGAGGTTTTATTTATTTTTATGCATTTTTTCCATTTATTTATTCTTATTTTATTTTAGTATAAATGTCAGTTATCACTATTACCTATATACCTAACAACGTTGTGGCAGACTGTAATATCTATTAATGAATTAAATTTAAAAAAATAATAATAAGCTTAACTTATGCCTCAGTGTAATTATAGTAATTAAGTTGTAAACAAAAATCTCATTATAAGACATGATAGCTGAATGGGTCGGGCGAGGATTTCAGAGTTGTCGGTTTGATTTCCACCAGAATCAGTCAATATTAATCTCGCGGCAACCTGGTGAAACGAATTATAATTCTCACCCTAAGGCTGCTTATTAGCTAGGCCGTTCGTAGCTGTGCGAGTTAAGCCGTTAAAAAAAATGGTTTCTCCAATGAATAAAATTATAAATAAGCAGTTGTTTATAGGCTGCAGTACCATATGCTAGCCTAGCAATCTACCTCTCTTCTGTCTGCTGTTATTGAAAAGAGAAATTGAATTAACTCCATTTGGTCTTTGTTTTTTGAAATGTTTGTCCCAATCATCCTACACTGGAGATGTGTACATTCACCTATAAATGTAAATATACTTTAATACCCCACATCATCATCACACCTTAATATCCCATTTGTCTTAGACCTTATTCCATCCAAAATTTCCACATGAACTTTCTCATCGTCCTAACCATTATCGAGCTCCACCCATTCCCAGAACCCTCCCTGAAAGTTAAAATGGCACTGGCTCAGAGACGTATTGCTCGTATAATTTTTTTATCTTTATCTTTTGTGTTTCACCTTTACTCTCCGTCATAAACCTCTTCCCTCTTGTTCTACAGTATCCTTTCTAAATACTCTACAAACGCCTGTTGAACAGATTAGATACTCAGGACTCCATCTTGACAAGAGACTTAGAGAATCCACACACAAGACTTAAACGACAAGAAACTGTTCGTAGATTCCGATTGCTACAACACTTACTTGACAAACGCTCTAAACTTCCCATTCACTACAAAATATTAGTATACACTACGATAATCAGACCAATTTGGACATATGGAATTGAGCTCTGGGCTCCACCAAATCTTCAAATTCCTCCCGCATCCAATCCTTACAATCCAAAATCCTTGATGCTCTTTATTACGTTACAAATAAACTCATTCACAAAGACTTTAACATCCCATTCGTTGTAGATTTGGCCCAAAACAGATATGTGTCTTTTCATTCCAAACTCCTTACCCATCCTAACCCATTAATTCTTAATCTTTCATACTTAACAATCCCTGATAATCCTCCGAGGCGTCTGAAAAGAAGATGGCCACGGGACTTTCTAATTTAAATTAATGCTTGAAGTACCACCAATGGATGGTTCCTTCCCAAGATTTTCATGTTTAAATAAACATACAACATATTTATTTTTTTGTATTTATTATTTGTACAGTTGTAAATCACATTAAATAAATTTTAAAAAAATCTTTTGTGTTTTTTTCTATTTATTATTTTGTCATCAATTAATTTATGGATGTTTTCTTTTGAAATATATTATCAAGGTCTAAAAATTACATATATATCAGAATAAAATTTCTGTATTTCAAATATAGTACGATTTATATCCTAAGACACTAAACGTAAATTTTAAATTGTAAATATTAATTTTTAAGTAATATATTATTGGCGTTAGTGGTCATAATGCTTAGAAAAAAGGTAACGTTTTGTTTATTCAATATCAATGCTCATAAATATCCGCAATAATGATAAGGTTGTAGAATGAAGGAATAGCATAGTAAGAACTAGACGAGAAAGAGGCCTCGAGACTCGGTCTAGCAAGGCTGGAACTGGAAGACTGGAGAGATGTTCCCTTTGGGAAATTACGAGGACCACCTCCAGTTGAATAATGCAGAGTAGAGTTTTCTGCTCAGGTAGACAGGTTGCCTAATTAAATATTTGCTAGGTTGGTCCCTACAATCCTCCTCCAGATTATTGTCAGCCTGATGAGGGAGAGGATTGTCTTCCATCTCCCTCCTGCATTTATCGCATCATCTCTTATTCATCCTCCTGTATCATTCATGAAAATTTATATCATCACTTTTCCTCTGGTATTTACGTCATATTGTGAACTGCTTTAGAGTAGTAGCAAATCTTTACCCACAAGTCCTTCTGACACTAAAAATTCTTCAAGTTGTACTCTAAAATGCCCGAATAATTAAAATTGTTATAAATAAATTATTTAATTAAGTTTATTAATTTTACAATACTTTATGATTTTTTACAAGTGGGTGTTCATAGAAAAATAATAATTATTGTATCATAGTAGGCCAACAAAAAATTTTTTCTGGAAAAATCTATCCAAATTTGATTTTCGTCTATTTTTAGACCAATAGGAGGTATAAATTCTAACAAAAAATTTATTAATAATAATCTAATCTTAATCTAGCAACAAAAGATTTATATATGTTTTAACAGAGAATAACAGAAGGGTAATCAAAAATATAAAAACACCAGTCGAATATTCCAATGAACATTATAACGACCAATCAGCAGGTATATTTTCTTTCTCTCTCAGCCATTCCAAGACTTTTAGTACAAGTGACATGTCACCTTCAGCAACACGTGACTCTAAGGATCTTGCCCGAGAAGAAGCAACACTCTTCTTAATATGAACAGGAGTATTTTAACATGGGTGACAGGTCTATATACACTGTCAGTTGAGTAAGCATCCTTATAAAATAAGATTGATAGAGTTCCCTGTATTCAGGTTCTGAATAAAAAATGATGAGACTGCCTATCATATTATTTGTAGACGTGATGCAATAGCAAGGACACGATTCCTTATCTTGGACCCCAAACTTTGAGAGACAGTGCATCCCTATACAATATGCAGTTTAAAGGAAATTAACCTGCTCTGAGCAGAGGAGGGACGGCGTATAATAGGCCCTCGGTGCACTTTGTCGGGGGAAAGAAAAACCCCCGACTTTTAACGTCAGAGAAGTCAATCTTATTCATTTAGGAGTAGTAATAAACGTATATATTATTTGAAGTGAATTGAATGGAGAAAAAATACTTTAAAATAAAAGTATAATATAACATGAATTTTCTATAACAAGAAAAATAAAGGAAATAATATTTTATTTCACCTTTGTAATAATTGTTTGGCCCTACAGTAGACTGGTATATTTTCATTAACTACGCAAATTATGGATATGAAATGCAAAAAACATATTCAATATATTGATAATCATATAAAAACTTCATGAAAACAAATCAAGAATAAATAAGAAAACAAAAAAAAATGGAAAATAGAGGGGAGTGAATAAGTGAATACATAGAATCAAGTAAAGTACCAACTGTAGAAGAAAAAAAGGTATGTAAAAATACAAATAAATTGAGATAAAGAAAAAATACAATGCAACAGAATTTGTTCCATTATCTGACAAATTAAATCATTTTGATATAGTAGTTGATTTTGATATATAATAATATGACAGCAGAATGTTAAAATATAATTATGTATATAAGAGAAAAAAATGTAAAATTATATACAATAAGAATAATGGTGATACAAAATATATATGTATATTCGTATTTAATTATAATTTATCTGATCAAATTATCTAACTAACAGTAAAAGTGAAAATTGTTATTTCTTTGTTTATAGATTGGTAAGTTAAATATGACTGGAAAACAACAACAACAAAAAACAACGTTAATTTCTAACAAGTCTAAGTAAATGGAGGTATTTAGAATTGTAAAACGTTTGCCATGAAAAAGGCGGTATACAGTATTTACATTTTCTTTTTCTTCAGGCAACCTTAAAATCCGGAAGTGCTCACAAATCTCCTCCACTGACTCGGAAGTCAAAATGAAACTTTGCATATCAGGGGTCGGTTGCCAAACCCGAAAACAGCTAAAGCTTGTTGGGGTGAACAACACAAGGGTTTATTTTCTCTCCGTCCCTTCCCACACCCCTCTGGTCAATAATTCTGTTGCTACATTCTCGACGGAGATATAGAAATATCCCAAGTTTGATTCCACTCGCAAGGAGTTATTTATAACATAAAAAAACAAATATTCGGTATTTATACTGAATATTTGGTTAACAGAACAATCAAAATGCATAAATTATTTTGATTTCTTTTGTTTACATATTATTTTTATTACTTGCAAATCTTTATATTTTGCAATATTTTATACACTTTTTTACCATTATAATTAATAAAATTAAAATTTCTATTCTCCACATTTCTCTAAATACGAATTGTCGTAAGCAAATAATACGCATGATATACTGATGATGCATTTATCTTTAAATATACAAAATCGTTTTTACAGCTGACATACCAACCCATCCTAACACTATTCTCACCACGTATGCCGATGACACATCCCTATAAGGGCTTGCAAGGCGTTGATCTTGTCAGCCCTTTTTTTGCATTTTGTATATGAGGATACATGTTCCTC
>NW_027107150.1:146979-158747 GCF_000696795.3 Halyomorpha halys | reverse complement strand
ACAAACGGTCCAAACTTCCAATCCATTACAAAAGACTGATCTACATGACTATTTGGACATACGGGGTTGAGCTATGGGGCTTCTCTAAACCATCTAATTCCTCTCGAATCCAATCCTTACAGTCCAAAATCCTTCGTAAAATCCTTCATGCTCCTTACTATGTCACAAATCAAATCATCCATCAGGACCTCAATGTCCCCTATGTTGTTGATGTAGCCAGAACCAGATACCAATCCTTCCATAATAAACTTCTCAACCACCCAAACCAACTCGTTTCTAACCTGGTTTCTCCTTCACTACCTAATAATCCTCCTAGACGTCTGAAAAGAAGATGGCCTCGAGATCTTCTCCTTTAGAAACGATTTTGGAGTTCTATCAATGGGTAGATTCTCCACATGTTTTTATCATGTCATAATTTCACTTACAGCAAATTTACTTGATGTGTATATATGTATACAGTTGTAAATATCAATAAATAAATTTAAAAAAAAAATACAAAATCAAAGTGGATAATGAAACTTCCGTAAACTGATCCTGATATTTGTTCAGCAGTATAAAAGTTATGCGAACAAACTATACAGTTGGATAAAAAATCAAACCTTGATTATAACTTATTAATTCATACTAAGCAAAGTAATATTTGTATCAAATTTCATAGTTTGTTTGCACGCATTTTTTAAACGACTGAACAAATATCTATCTAACTGTTCACTGAATTTACTGCTATTTTTATTATTTTGTATATTTGAAGGTATATACATATAATTGCATAATTAGATGACTTTAATATTGTACTAAAATAAAAACGATGTGAGTGAAATTTAAGATGACAAATATAAGTTCATTTTCAATGATAGAACAACTAGAAATCAGCATTTTATGCATTTATTTCGGAAAGTATAACAAAAATTACTACTCATACGAAGATAAACGTTATAAACTACACCATAGTAAATTCAACTAGTTTTAATTTGAGTGCTGGCAGACATCTGTACGTCTAATGGTTCCTGAGACAATGTTTTTCCACAGTAAATTTCACTAACTACTGATTTTTAAGTATGTATTTATGAAATGTTACTTTAAGGAACTGTATCTCGACAAATATTAGACGTAAGCTGCTCATATTTTTAAAAAATTACTCTACTTTAAACTATGTCCTATTAAGCTTTCTTGTGTCGTAAGCAGTTTCAAAAAGATGGAGCTCCAAATAATTTTTTTTTTTTTCACATTTTGAAACTACCGGCATTTTGTATTCCCCCTATCTATACTTTGAAAACTCATCAATTTCGACTAATAATTACACATAGTATTATTTAAAGTAATCAAAATTTCGGATAAAAAAACTGACATTTTTCCACGGGGCCCTTGTACTACAGGATTGTAAAATTTTGACATTGAGTAACTTCGGACGAACCTAATGTTGTCAAAGCGGTCTTTTTACGAGGAAGATTATTTTTTTTTCTTCATAAGAGATGTAGCTGAAACTAAATGCGGAGCGGGAGCGAGAGGAAAGGGCCGTTTAAGAGAAAGAAGAAGAGATCCTTTGGAAAGGAGCAAAAGAGCCCCCATTCACTTTTATAAAGCTTACGTCCGAATGAAGACCCTCCACCTCCGAGCCCATTATTCCAAGCCATGCTTTTCAGGCCTATACTAATACTTCATACGTTGGGGCTTTGATGGTTATGAACCATATTTCTGTTCTCGGATCTGAGTTAACTTCAATTTTCCTTTTAATCAGCGGTCCGAGATCCTTTTTGAGAACCAAATTAGCATTTTGGGACTACTCTACTAATCCAACAATAGAAAGAAGTTAAAACGGGAAAAATTCTTCGAGCGTACAAAGAAAATGTGCCTTGTAGATTTTATGAAAAAACCTGTGTACTGATTTCTTCCCTTCTGAGTAATGAGTTTCAAAGTATTTTTTTTTAATTCCTTAGGGTGGGTCAAATTTAGGCAGAAGAGAACTTTATACCGGCACTTTGAAATTACACCAAAATACCAGCGAAATACCGTGAAAAACGTCAGAGTAAAGTATGCACATATATAGTATATAAAGAGCAGAAAAGTATACACTGCTGTGATACAGGCACACTTCCATTGGTTCCATAAAGATATGCATGCATGGTTTGTTCTTGTAACAAACCAAACCATTAAATGAAGTCCTTTAGTTATACGCGATATTTCTATTTATTGTCAATTTACACTTACGCAATACCAATTTATTTCCAAGCTAAATATAAAAATAACCTTTATAATTTCTTTATATGGGCAACCTGAACTTTCTTAAGGACAATGTTTAATATAAATTTACATCTTACGTCCAACAAAAACTTTTTCCGGGCTATTCTTCAGTCAAATCAACTTATTTCGTCACATTTCCATTAAATTTTATAATCTTTACTTACAGATTAACTAAAAACTTATATCCCTCTCTTATCACACAATATTCGGAAGAAAACGAATTGTGTGATTAGAGATTTGTTGCTTAATTGCTCAATTTGTAAGTAAGAGTTACTTAAACTAATCTAGTTTAACGATTAAACTTTAAGATAGTTTAATCGAGCAATATTTAAAAACCGCTTGAAATTGAAAAACGGCAAGAAACCCTCCACTCCTGCCCTCCATAATAGCCTTACTTATCTGATTTTTCAAACAGACAACTATAGCAAGTAGGTTGGTCAATGTACGACATGTCACAATCTCACAACAGAAGATTACCCGAAAAAAAACCAATTCTTCCCTGCCGGACCCGCCCCGTTAAGACCTGTATATCACTTTTGAAATATTAGTTTAAAACGAGAAGAGGAAACTTTAAGATAGTTAAATCGAAAATATTTAAAAAGCACCTGAAATTGCAAGGCATGGAAGAAAAGTAACAGTTCTCTGTAAAGAAAAATCAAGCTAAATTTAAGACTATGGAATCCTAAATAGTCGAGATGAATCGTAAATTTATATGATCATCACCTAATGAACATGAAAAAGTAAAAAGAAATTGAGGATTGGCTATTCTAATTTGTACACCACAAGAGGGTTTAGAATATAACTAAAATAGAATTATCTTAAATCAGCTCTAAGAATATCATTCACCGGATAAACAGATAGATAACTTAGTTTGTTTTTACTTTGAGACAAAGCGCTCAGGCAGTGTGCGCTTGAAAAACCGATCTGGCCAAGCTCTCTTCAGATTACCTTCATTATTTATTCTGGCATCGCATAGACAACAGAGTAAAAACATAGGAGTATTAAGGCTGTAAGTACTCAATCATACTATTTATACATAATAAATAATAATAGGAAAGTAAATGAATCTCTCTATTATATAAAAAAAGTTTTAGTGATCACCGTGTAATATTTTATTTAACACTAGCAGATCCAGTAAAGGATAGCAATTGCTAGATTTAAGGATATAGATAAATTAATTGAATAGAATTGAAAGTTTGATATAAATTAATATATTTAGTTACATACACATTCAATTAACGATAGAAGTGTTATCATATCTAATTTATATAGGTAAATAACATTATACAATTTAAAGGTAGAGTAAAAAATAAAAATTACTTCAATATAACCTACACAAAATTTGAGAGTTGTCTAGGACTCAATTAGAACCAAAGATATAATATAAACAGTTTTGTTTTATAGGAAACCATTATTTGGTCGTTATAATGGCATTAAATCTCAATGATGGTAATATAGGTAAAGAGAGCAAACATTCAGCTTTCTATCAGTTGTATTAACCTGAGAACTGGATAAATAGTAAAGTAGTTATGAAATATTACATAATCAATCCACACCAAGCAAAAAAAAGTTCTGAAAATTAATTAAGTATAAAACTTTCCAATTTTTAATTATTTTTTTTAAATGGAATTTAAAGGTTTCATACGACACTAAAAATGAATATAATTTGCTTTTTATTAAAAAATATTTTTGACCTACGTTATTACCAGGGGCTTTACCCCGCCTTCCGTCGTAAATATTACCTTGCTTCCTTCCTCTACCATGTGATCCAATCCCTCCGTCCATCGTACATCTCTGATATCGTTCAATTTAAGTCCTCAGTGCATTCCCGCAATACCCGCTCACGGCCCTCAGACTTATATGTAACTGCCCATCGAACCGCAGCCTTTGGTAGATCTTTCCTCATCTCTTCCTCATCCCTATGGAATTATATTCCCTCCTTCATTCGTTCTAATACCCTTCCAACCTTCAAATCATGTATCTTCGACCACCTTCTGTCCACGCAATTCCGGAAGAATAACAATTGGAAGTTTCAAACAAAGTTCATATATTTTCTGTACCTAATGTTTCAGGTTTTAGTTTATTCTTGAAAATATCTATATTAGCAGAAATTGTACCTTTTCATTTGTTATTTTGTTTAATTATATTTGATTTTTATCATTTTTGTTCTCTATTATTTATTATCACAGGTGTTTGTCATCTTATTTTTTTTATGATATGACATACTGTTTTATTTTATTTTTTCTATTCTTATTTTATACATTCTGTTAATTATTGTTATTCAATTTAATCTTTACAAATTCATTATTTTATTATATTTTAAGGCGTTTTATAATTTCATTCTTATTTTATAATTCACTCAATGCCTCTAAAGCCTAATTATGACGCCTGTATATTATTCTAAAGGGAATAATTCCAGAATAAAAAAAAAATATTGTTATCATTATTGCGTTACTCAGACCTGCCTTTTTACAGACCTATTATTAACATAACCTCATTATGATTTTTAAAATTCTCAGTGAACAAAAAATCAAAAAACCCCATCACAACCAGATGAACGGTATGGCATCGCATAAAGTATGAACAAACGAATATAGATTTTTATAAATTAGATGTAAGGTTAAAAAATGAAAATGGGTCGTAAAAAACTGAGTTTAACTTAAAGCGCATTTTTCGAATAGCACAATTTAATTAACAGTTGTATAATATTTAAAATAGGGGATGGTCCGCCATAACCCTCCTAGTAATAATATTCATATGAACACAATAAAACAACTAATTATAAACTAAAATAGATAATAATAATATATATACACATCATAATTAAACGCAAGTGGATAAATAATTTATATAATAGCAAAATAAGAAAACAACTAAGTTAAATCAGCTAAAGAACCGTTCTAAACTAACAGAACTATAACTTATCTAGCAATGTTTTACATTAATTTTTTTTTATATACCTTATATTTTATCATAAATTTAAAACTCAACATTATCTCATTATTTTAATGACTATATAAAGACCTTTTCCTATACTATCGTAAAATTCTATGTTGAGACCCATTGAGGAACAACCCCAAATGGCAAATCACGAAGACTACTTGGGAAGGGTGAGACTTTCTTTTACTACAAAACAGCGATATCGGTTTGCATGTACCGTCCTAAAGGTGACTCGTGTTTCTAAGTAGGTTAATTTTGAGTCCGTAACTGGAGAAGCTAAGGTGAACCAGAACTGCTAAAAGGAAAGTGGTCAGGGTGTCCTCTGGAGCCCTTTATTTTATCCTTTTTGCTTTCCTTTTTCAGGTCCTCATTAGCTAAGGTATTATCCTGGAACGTTTTCAATGCTTTGTCAAGTTCCTTTTTTATATAATACACTGAGTTCTAATATTTTTTTTTCCATTTCCAATTACGAGAAACTATAAGAAAATTTCTAACCTGCGAAAAGAAAACGCATTGTTCTTTTTGAAACGTACAATTATTAAGTAGCAAGTGAAAGTTGTGTGATATGCGCACTAAAATAAGTGAATAACTTTTATTTAATATTTTAATAATTTGTTTATACTACCCATTAACTCTTCCTTGTGTTTGGACACAAATCCTTTATTTCCTTTGCACAGGTCCTTTTAGCTAATCCCAAGACAGACCAATGGAATGGCTCTGTTATATAAGTTTTATTCCTTTATACCGAACCTTTTTGACTTTCTAAAGAAATTGAAAAGGGACACCTAATCTACAGAGGAAGCCTCATTTTTACGATTATTTCAGAGCCTAGAAGCCTATATCTTAGTGACGCATACCGGTCACAATCTGTTATGTAATGTAGGGCAGTTTCCAGGGCCAGTCCACATAAGGGCAGTTTTCATCGCGAACTACTCCGCAAATCATAAGATGTCTTTTAAGCCTGAAATGACCTGTAAGAACTCCTATAAGAAATCGGATATCATTTCTGTTTAGGCCTAGCAACCACTTAGTTTTAGGAGTAAAGGGTTTAGTTATTGGTATCTTGGCCCGTCTTATCATTTCCTCCACGCCTTGCATCTTATCTTCCATGTCCAGTCAAGAACTTCTTTTCGCTGATGCCTTTTAGAAATACTTAGGAATGGTTCTGGCCTATAGAAGAGTGCTCAGTCCTGTTTCTAGCGAGCTGGTCAGCTTTATCATTGCCTGCAATTCCCTAGTGTCCAGGGACCAACACTAACTTAAACTTCTTTAAGGAAACTCTAAAGCACTCTCTCACCAATGTGACTCAGGTGACTCAAGGGCTTGAAGGGCAGGCAGACTATCAGAAAAGAGAGTGATACCAGTCCTTTTACAGCTGTTGACCTCTCCGACTGTCCTACAGTATCCTTTTATAATGTTGCTCTTACCTTTGTCGAACAGATCTGCTAACTTGGGCTGCAACTGGACAAACTACTAACTTGGAATCCTCACACAAGACTGCAAAGACAGGAAACATCACTTTCCTCGTCGTTCGTTCGATTCCGACTATTACTGCACGTACTAGACAAACGGTTCTAAACTTTCAATCTATTTCATGACTGTAATAAGGCCAAACTGGACATACGGAGTTGGGCTTTGGTACTACACTAAACCTTCGAATTCCTCTCGTATCCAATCCTCACAATCTAAAATCCTTCTTAAAATCCTCAATGTAAGGATCTTTATCACAAATAAAATCATATATAAAGACCTTAATGTTCCATATACAACTGATCTAACCTGAACCAGATACCATTCCTTCCAATACAAACTCCCATACCCACTAGTTTCTAATCGTGCATCCTCTTCCATTCCTGATGATTCTCCGAGGCACGTGAAAAGATGATGAGGTAAAAACTTCATTAGAGTGCCACTAATGGACAGTTTCCCTACACGTCTGTATCATTCCGTTGTAAACTAAAATCAAATTTATTAGATATATGTATAAAAATGTATAGTTGTAAATTTTGATAAAGATATAAAAATAATAATAATATTGAGAATGATTTGAAGCAGACATTTATTGTAACGAGAGCAGGGACTCCAGTAGTATTCCGTGCCAGTAGCCATACAGCAACTTGTAATAACTAAGCATCTAATTACCGTTCCGTTCCCTAACTGGGCCACTGGCACGACCCGCCTTCTAGATCCACTTTCACTCTTTTAAAACTGAACTTTTTTTATTAACTAGTTAGGAGTTTCGTCTTAAGGACGATTTAAATCAATCTCTCTCTTTGTTTTTAATTTTTTTTTTTACATTTAGGTACAGTCATAAGTAACTTCCCATGCAGCTAGGTAAAATCTATTGTTCGTATTTACCTGCTAGGAGTTACCATTACAAGCTTTTTCACTGTATAGAAGAGGTTTCAGTTAGTCTTTTGTCAACTGTTTCGTGTGAAAAACGTTACGTTTAATTGTACCTGAAATGGAGGGTTTTTGCACATATTCGTCATGTAATGCTTTAGGAATTTAAACAAGGCAATAATGCTTAGGCGACTGCTGAAGAAATATGCAGTGTTTATAGTGAAGGACTATAAGAAGTAATAGCTGATTAGGCAGATAGAAATTGGTTTACATAATTCCGTGCTAGAGATACGCCCTTAAAAGACGAACCAAGGGATGTCCTTCCGACTTTGACGACAACCTTTTAAAGGCAAAATTAAAGCAAAATACACGTCAATCGAAAAGAGGTATTGCAGGAATGTTGAATACATCACAATAAACTGTTAACATAATAAAACTGCTGGAGAAATTAGGGAAAGTAAGCAAGTTAGGAGCATGGTCAACTTACAATATCAGTAAACGGAATAAAGAAGATCGCATGTAAATCGCCAAAAGTCTACTCTAAAAAAAATTAGCTAAATAATTCAAAACATTATCCAAATTATAGTCTCAAAACTTTTATTGTTTTTACACGTCCAACGTTTCGGCCAATTCGGCCATCTTCAGGAACAATCTACTACAAAAAGTTTCCATTATATGTGTGATCCTACAACCATTTCAAATATTTAACATTATTATTTATAATTTACCTTACCTTAATTCACTATGAAACATATTATTTAATCATTCCAAACACTTCATACAGGCTATTCTGCCCAGGTCAAAACATTTTTATCTATGAACAACATTAAAACCATTAGGTAAACTAAATTTTTTTGTTAATCATAGTAATAATAGTTTACCTAATGGTTTTATTGTTGTTCATAGATAAAAATGTTTTGACCTGGGCAGAATAGCCTGTATGAAGTGTTTGGAATAATTAAATAATATGTTTCATAGTGAATTAAGGTAAGGTAAATTATAAATAATAATGTTAAATATTTGAAATGGTTGTAGGATCACACATATAATGGAAACTTTTTGTAGTAGATTGTTCCTGAAGATGGCCGAATTGGCCGAAACGTTGGACGTGTAAAAACAATAAAAGTTTTGAGACTATAATTTGGATAATGTTTTGAATTATTTAGTAAAAAATTGCCAGTCTCAAGAAAGAATTTTTATGATTATAAAAAAATTTAGCTTTTTTTAAACAGGATTGGAACAGGCGATGAAAAATGGGTTACCTATGACAATAGTCCGCAAATACAGTGGCTTGATAGTAGTACAAGAGTCCAAGAGGACAAAAAAGGCAGTTATCTCACCCCAATTTTTGATTACTTTAATGAAACTATGTATAATTACTAGTATAAATTGATGAGGCTGCCAAGTATTGGTAAGGGGAATAAAAAATGGCTGCTGTTTAAAAGCGATAAAAAAATTTAATTTTTCATTCGGAGCTCTATATCTTAAAAACCACCAACAATACTAGAAAACCTAAGAGAACGTCATTTAAAGATGAACAAATTCGCTAAAAAATGAGCTCTAAAAGAGTTATTTACCTTAAATAGTTCTCGAGATATACCTTTTTAAAAAGCAACATTTCATAAAAATGTTGTATGCGATGCACTGAAAGATCAGTAGTTAGTGAATTTATTTTGAAAAATCTATATCTCAAAAACCATTTGATGTACAGATGTCTATTAGCACTAAAATTAAAGCTAGTTTAATGAGCTATAAAGTAGTTTATTATGTTTATCTTCGTAGGAGTAATCTTTTTCATGTAATGTGCTAATATAAATTGATTTATAGTTCGGACAAATTATCATTTGATAAATTTATATTCATATGCGACTATCATAATAACTACTACTACGAAGATAAATGTCATCAACTACTTTATAGTAAGTTAAATCCCCTTTATTTTGAGTATTGGCAGACATATGTGCGTCTTATGTATCTATAGATATATTTTTTCAAAAATCCAACATTTTATATGAACAACTATAAATTAACATTTTGTGAGTTTATTTTGTCAAATATCATAAAAACTACTACTCCTACAAAGATAAACATAATTAACTATTTTGTAGTAAATTTAACTAGCTTTTATTTGAGCGTTGGCAGACATCTGTACGTCAAATGGTATCTGAAATAAAGCTTTTCATAAATCAAATTTATTGTCCGAACAACTATAAATCAATTTATTTTAGCAAATATCATGAACATTACTATTCCTATGAAGGTATAGGTCATAAACTTCTTTATAGTCCATTAAACTAGCTTTAGTTTGAGTGCTAATAGATATTTGTACGTCACATAGTTCCTGAAATAAAGATTTCTCAAAATAAATTAAGTAATTAATAATCTTTCAGTAGATTTTTAAGAAATTTTGCTTTTTAAAAAGCTATAACTATTGGACGTAAATGGCTCTTTTAGGGCTGATATTTCATCAAATTTACTCTTCTTTAAACAATGCTCTCTTAGGTTTTCTAGTGTTGTTTGTAGTTTTTAAGGTATAGAGCTCCGAATAAAAAATTAATGTTTTTTTAAGGTTTTGAAACAGCAACCATTTTTTATTCCCGCTACCTATACTTGGCAGACTCATCAATTTTGACTGGTAATATATATAGTTTTCATTAATGTAATCAAAAATTGGGTTGAGATAACTGCCTTTTTTTCTTCCCGGCTCTTGTACTGTAAGGATCAGCCACCCTACCAGATCCGAAAGCAAACATCCATGGTAAAAAGATTTTATTGTGCGTATGGTGTGATTGTCAAGGAATAATTCATCACCACGAGTTGTTGAAGTCACATTTAACGATTACTGTGGGAAGATATGCTCAGCAGTTTCCAAGAGTGCTAGTAAAATTCTAATCTTTGAAAACTTTATTCTTTTACACGACTAAGGGTGACTCAAGAAAAAAGTCTTGAGCTTGCATGGTATGTTTTACCACATTCACCTTACTCCTTGGATTTTTTCCTCACATACTGCAACCTTTACTGTTCCTCACAAAACGTTTTGAATGAAGAAACCTTCAATTCTAAAGAGCAAGTCTGGAAGCCTGTCGTAAACTTCTTCTGATCCAAACCAACCACATTTTACTAGGAAGGAAGATGAGAGAAAGTTATAGATAATAATGATGAATACATATTAAGAGCAAAATAGATTAGATTAGTTACCTATGACTCGACCTATTAGAAACCGATTTTTTTTATACCCTGGCTAATTGCACATAAGTAACCTATAAAAGACCACTATCGATAATGTCAGCTACAAAGACATAGTTATTTTGAGGCACAGTGAACAGTTAGCGAGTGAGTAGTTACAGACACAAGCAGGCAGATTTTATAATAAAAAGAGAGAGAGTGAAAATGGGATTCCATGAGAACTGGTTCATAATATTTAAAATAAAAAAGGATCAATGCCCTGTTTCTTTGCTCTTATTCATCAGATTTATATGATTTTAGTTTTGATTTAAAGCCCAAGAGATATTAGGTTTTAGAAAAAAAAAAAAGGTTACTGAATTTCAGGGTTCGAATTTTTGAAAACCGTGCACACCACTACCATAATGAGAACCGCTATTAATAATTGAAACTTCATTGGCCTTTTTTGAGATAAACTGATCAATAAGTTAATCAGTGTGTAGTTACAGGCACGTACTGTCAGGTTTCATTGTATATATAAATATAGATACCTTCGAAATAGTTAAGCAAAAATATTTAGTTCCATTTGAATTTAAATCTACATCAAAGAGAATTTAAAAAAAAAATTAATAGAGGAGTATAAAATAAAAACAGCATAGCACAGTGAATAAGGATTTTCTGACTATAGAGCTCGTTTTCGAATCCTGCTGTAGCAGATAATTATTTATTCTCTTACATAAGCCAGGAGTCAGTCTTGTGGGTTCAGGATCCCTCCTGGGGCACGTCTAGCCTTAATAAAGGGTATTCATCATAGGGAAAACAACCTGGGCGTTGAGCGTGATTTTGAACAAATCATATCCTTGCACAACGGTTGTTCAACAAACTACACTTCCTTACAGATCACTAATCCCCTGACCCTTTATGGGTAGAAGCCGTACAGATTTATTCTCTCAAATTACACGTCAATATTGTATATTGTATTTAAAATTAAATTATTACAGTCCAAAATCCTTCGTAAAATCCTTAATGCTCCTTACTTTGTCACAAATCAAGTCATCCATCAGGACCTCAATATTCCATAT
>NW_027107150.1:140397-146458 GCF_000696795.3 Halyomorpha halys | reverse complement strand
AGTATACTGTTGCAGTATTGACATTTTGGAGGTGGCTGCTTACTGATCAGATATCTATGAGTCAAACTCGTATGACCTATTCTTAATCTGGCAATGGACATGACAAGAATGAAACAGGGAATGCTAAATGGGATATAGACAATGGGCAGTGGTCGGTGTAAAAAGAAAAACTTAGAAAATTGACGTTGTCAGCCATATTTCATTTGTATTCGAACAAGCGGAAATCAAATGGTGAATGTATCGGTGTAGCATAATCCTTCATAAATCAATAGGGATTTTTCTTTCATAAGTTCCTCTTCGAAATTATATTTTTTGTATAGATCAAAGCATGAAAGTACCTACATATGTTATTTTTATTACCTATGAGTGGCTCCTGCAACCTACCATAAAAAAAAAAAAGGCAAAATACAATATAAATATTTTTATATGACATTTACATTGTAAAATTAATAGTTTTCCATAAATTTGTAATTAAAATTGTCAATAAATGGTTGAATATCAGGAAATATATATATATATATATATATAATATATGTATATATATATAATGTCCTATTTTATATTGTTTACTCTTACCTGGCTATTTCCATCATATAAGGTGAGGGGAATTATCCTATACGTAACCAACCTATTCTAACTAGAATTGGTTAATAGGGTGGTAGGACGGAATTGGACATCTACAAAAAAAAAAAAAAAATACTGTCCAGGCCAGAGTCGAACCGGGGCCGATCCTCAACTCATTCGGCTACAAAGACCTCAACTCCTCATTTTCATTAAAGTGATATATGAAGTTTTCACTTACTTATTTTTGTAATCAGTTAATTTTGTTTAAGAAAGAGCTCAAAATAATGAAATTAGTTTTCATGAAAACAGCATGTGTAAAATAATATTTAAATAAATTTTAAATATTTGCTATCTAATAGTAATAGAGTACATTTTGCCACCATTTATTGATTAAAAAGAATTTGGTTCATCTTTCAAAAACTCGTTCAAAGCGATCTTGTTGAATATATATATATATGGCTGATATTTCATCAAATTTACTCTTCTTTAAACAATGCTCTCTTAGGTTTTCTAGTGTTGTTTGTAGTTTTTAAGATATAGAGCTCCGAATGAAAAATTAATGTTTTGAAACAGCCGCACATATAAAGTATTTATAAAACTTGGTTTTTAGAAATTAAAATTAATTATTATCATAAAAAATATATATATTTATAATTTCATCTTATATTCTCTATAAGCAGAGAATTTTCGAAATTATATTCAACTAAAAAGAATTATGTTTTTTTTTTTTTTTAGGCAAATAACATTCTGCTTTAAAGGCCGTATACAAAGTTTCCCGGTCTTCACTGATTTTATATATTTTATATTAAATGTTGTGTTTATTACTATTCACAAAAAATCTCTTAAAAGTTGACTGTAGAAACTTTACATCTTTCATTTACAAGAATATCCTATTTTGCATGCCCTACTTTGAGCCATGGAATTATCAAGATATAATTTTAAGTAAACTGTTCTGTTATTAGGCCTGGATAAAAAAACAATCATTTTTTCGACAGAAGAATTCTTGGAAATGTTAAAATGAGTTTGAATTATTGAAAATGTAAAACTAAAATGATACATTTTTTTTTTTAAGGCTGGTATCACAAGAGAGAGCTGGAGTTACTAGGAGCGAGTAAAAATATTTTTCACTTCTTAGGTCCAATTTCAGTATGTCATGGTTTTGATTTGATATTTTTGAATTTTACAATATTTGCAATTTTGACCTAGTTTAAAAATTAAAGTAATATTAATTTTGTTATATAAAATTGAGCACAATTACTTATGATCATTTTCCTAATTAGAGATGAAATTATTTTGCAGTTTTGTTTTTTATTTAATTGTTTATATTGACTGATCTAGGTGGGAATTAAACCTACAGCGTTCTGAATTTGGCCTTCGATCGTCACCTCCTCTATGATTATTGTTTGTAAATGAATGATATAATTTTGAATTTTATCGTTATTTAGCTACGTATTTACAGTCATATTACTATATCCCTAACTTGAATATGATATATAGTAATGGCTTCATAAAGTCATCCTTTGGTAATCCAATTAAATATTTCATTCGCAATTTCAATCTTTTTTAAAGTAATATTTATATCATTCAATAACCTTAAAAAGATTAATTTATCTAAACATATTCATATAAATATAATATACTGCATTGGACACATAACAGCCACAGCATTGTCCAAATGAGATACAGATAATCTCAGTTAATTATTTCCCCCCGACGAAGACTGATTTAATTTGGAGTTGACACAAGAGAGGGGAATACAATCTGTTACACCATCCCATCTGGCATCATTAATACAGCATGCCCACTCATCCATATAATCATTTCGGATTTCGGTCAGCACGTCCTGAGCGGGGCGGGGCCAGAGCTGAACCAGCCGCCCAGTGGAAAATTTAAACAAAATTCCTCTTTGATGAAACGAGGCGGAATGGATCTGCCGCACTGAGCTCGGATATTCTGTTGATTCTTAGAGCTTTTGAAATTATTTATTCTTCTTTAATTTTGAAATTATACCTAACTACAAGATATAGCAACATAGATTTTTTATTCTTACTTATATTTTTCTCTTCCAAAATCTCACTTTTATGGCCATCTGAGTCTAAAAAAGATCCTTATTTCTTTTTGTTACATATTTTAATCATTGCTGAGAACGTTGTCTTTTTAATTACATAAAGTAATGAGATTACAATGCACTTGACGAAATTACTGAAGCTTATATAATAAAGATCTTCTTCAATTTAAATTCTCTATTCATGATAGCCACCTGGATCTGAAGTATTGCTTCAGTTTTTTTATCGATGAGTGAGTAGGACACGAGGCCGTTCCCTAGTTAGGGAATAAAAGGGTGAGTAAATTATGAAAAAGAGATGTGAGACCTCCGACCATTCAATACAATTGACTATTCAACTAGTCAAATTTCTTTCTATTGTTCGAAAAAAAATTAAAACCAGGGAAAAAGTGAATTGTGAAATAAAAATTGTTTTTTAAATTTTACATTTTAATTTTTAAAAAAAATTCCCGACCCTGTAAAGAGTAGTGCCTCTTATAATTCCCCGAAGGAGAGAATTCTTGAAAATCTGCATCTTGTCCAATGTGGTGTTGAAGAGGTGTCACAGGACTTGACACCATGCAGCAGAGTCGCTTTGTAGATTCACTTTTTAAGGTATGAAGAGAACTGCGATAAAATGAGGAGGCAATAGAGCCAGCTTGAGCTTGTTCCTGACGTGATTGGAGAAGGTGAGATCCCTATAACTTTTTACGCCAAACTAGAGGATGGAATTGAAGATCTTTCTTTCTTCACCATCCACAACGAATGCTAGGGAAGTCTGCTATTTTTGCCTTTGCGAAGAGCTCCAGCGCCACTCTGTGCCGGAGTTCATGGGCTGAAGGCACGACAAGTTCTTTGATGGGATGAAGACCTGTGCTAACTCGTTGTTCAGAATGATAGCTCCAAGATCTGGAAGTTAGCAAGTGGACTTTCTACCCGAGAGAAGGGACTCGGGCCCTCCCCGTTCTATATCTGGCCTCGGCAGTAGAGCTACTAATTTGGAACCCACCTTTAGCGGGACCGACATGTTTATCTTTAATGCACTATGGTAGCAAAATGACATTTTTACTTGTATTTATTGTTTTTAAATAATTTTGAATAATAAAAAGTAAAATATAAACAAATAAATTAATAATAAAAGGAATAATTTCTACTTCATGTTATATTTAGTTATTTTAAAAACCTATAGAGTAAAAATAATAAACAACTAGTTTATTTATCTTTTTGCTTAAAACTCAAAGATATTGTAATAAAATAAAAAACATAAAGAAGTGCTAAAAGTTAAGCATTAACAACTCAAAAAATCATATCAGTGATTTTTACGGGCAGTCAAAATAATTATAATAATTTTTATTTATTCTGTGAGTATTATATTTGGAATAATATTACAGGTATTGACCAGGTGCCTTAGAGCATGATAAGAAATTTAAAAAAATAAAAATGAACTTACACAACATCTTAATATATAACAAAAATAATAAATTATAGAAGAAAAAATAAATAAACAACAATAAATAACAGAATATGTAAAATAAAAAAAGAAAATAAAACAGATAAAACAAAATCACGTATCATCTTATAAATCATATCTAACTAATAATGATATAAATGAATAAGATTATGAAATAAAATAATTAACAAGAGAAACCATTATTGTTTACATACTTTTTTATAATATAACACAAAATAGAAAACATCAACATGTGAAATTATTTGGAAAAGTATTGTATAAACTTGAATACAGTATTAGTTTATCGGCATAATGTTTATTTTTTTCCACTAATGTGAGATGAGAGTTCAAGAATTCTAGTATATTGACAAATCTTTGGAATAAATATAAAATGGTATTTTTCTATGAAGTCGACACGCTATTTTGAGGTTAGGAGTAGCACCCATAGCAATAGTCACAACTGGAATCATAAACTGGAGTCTCGTTCGTTTTTATTACTGACCTCAGCCGTCTCGTTTAGTTTTATTATTTACTTTTATGACCAATACAGTCTCAATGTCTTTTTTACAGTCTAATAACTAATCATGTATTGTGTTTATCCGGTCCCTTCTATTAGATTTTTGTTATTTTGTAGAAAAATATAAACATGGTAATTAGTTAAAGGCTTAACTGTCTCTTTTAGTTCTAATATTTTATTTTATCACCAATAAAGATCATGGGTTTGAGATAGATAAATGTACCGATAGTGAATGACAATAAATTAAATAATGTAGTATAAAACAATGCTAAACTATGATTATGTAGATGTCATGATTTCAATAGCGAAATTTAAAATATGATAAATATGTGGTAAATATGATTACAATAATTTTAAATGTACATACATAACATAGATAAAAATTGTTTATAAGAATAACTGTAATAATAATAATTGCAAAATGACAATTGTCCCGAAACGTTATACAATGAAAAATATAGAATAGGTTATATTCATTTTGGAAGTTTTTCACCTCAACAATTTTAAAGAATTATAAGTTATCTTGCATTTTTACTTCTATTCGTTATTAATGAAAATGACAAAAAAAAAGAAGATTAAGAAAATTAATTAAAACATTAATAAATCAAACTAATTCATGGGCGTACCACCAATCATATGAAGAGAGAAAAGGCGGTGAAAAATAAGACAATTTAGATTTTTTTTTGGAATTTGTGTAAAAATTGTGAGAGGGGATGAATTCCAAATGATCGATCAGAGTATCAAAAAAAAAATAATCACATACTGTATTTCTGTGGGATGAATAGTACCAGAATGCACTGGATAATCGATATTCTGTGTGTTTGAAATCAATAGAAAATAAGAACTGAAAATAGAATTGGTAGAATTCTCTTTATCTCTGTCTTTGGAGATATTATCAGAATTCATTAAGAGTGATACTGCTGGTAAAATGAATAATATGGACTGTAAGATTAAGAGTATGGAATAAATTAAGCATTACAAATAAAACTTAAGCCTCTGATTCTTAATAATACTGTGAATATAAAGGGTATGACAAACAGGTTACAATTTCATTTAGTAGTGGTAAGTAAAATTATGAGTGTGCGAAATTTTGTTGGTAAAGAAATTTTCTTCTCTGTGACATGTGTAATGGAGATCTTAATTGGTTTCTTTGTCCTATTCCATCTCCATCTTCTTGGTTCTGAGTAAATTAACTCACTCTTGATGAAATTCTTTTTAATATAAGGAAAATTATCCACTCCTGAGCTCAGCTCTTCTGTTTTTTTTACTCTCTCGACATAGTTTTCTTGGGTTCCAGGTTAGCTGGACTATGGTTAGCAGGCTTGCACATAGATAGAGGCTCTTGATGTAATGATAAATAAATATTTTTCCTTTATTTATTTCATTGAAGAGAATTAATATAATCTTTCAGAAAATAAAGGGCATCAAGTATTTGTGTTCAAATACTCATTCATACAATATATACTAAAATAGAAGAACAAAAAAA
>NW_027107150.1:132073-136722 GCF_000696795.3 Halyomorpha halys | reverse complement strand
AATAAATGGAAATATACATTAAATACATACATTAAAACAGATAGAGAAACAAAGGAAAAGTAAAGTATAAAATAATGGGATACAATGTGCCTATATGTTGTGAGATTAAAAGAAATTAGATTTGAGTTTAAGTCTCATTAGATTTGATTAAGTATGCTGTGTAATGATTATTAGGAAATATAAGGTTCGAATATCTTTGTGATTAGTTGAATATATTAATTTATTCAGATTTTTATTTTAAAAATGGCTGAAAATTTTAGGTGGTAAGTTGTAAATTTATTTATGGTGTTAACTCTTTATCGTAAGAGGCTTTATAGTCAATTATTTATGATATTAGACTGCAATTCTATGAGCAACCCAATGAAGTTCGGGATCACAACTTAGTTATTTTTGAATAAAGATTTTTCCCTAACAAAAAATCTTTAGTCATTGTAAGTAAATATAACTAATTAGCTCCCAATTTGAAATCAAAGGCTCACGGCATACATCAAAAATTTTATTCGTATTATTTTTTATCTTCGAAAACTTTCGAATAGTTACTATCATTTCAATTAAATTAGAACAGAATATAACCTAATGATTAACCAATAACGTTTCTAGAAATTATTTTGAAGCTTCATAGCCGAAGTACTGCTTCAATTTGCAATAATCAGAACCATTTTAGCCACGCTAACAGTAAAAAATTGAATAAGTTAATTGGGCTCGCTACGGAAAAATGGAAATAGACTTCATTGTCGCTCTAAATAAACGGAGCAGAGAGCGGCACGAATGATCGACTCCAATGAAGAATGGTTCCTGTGACGAATGTGAGGAAAATGGTCGATGAGGAAAATGGCTTAGTTAAAAATTTATATTATAATTGGATCGCATGAAAAGGTCTTTCCGTTCCGATGTTATTTTAATATTTCGGTTATTTTCCCGCTTGTAAATGTGCGATAAAAACCTTAATTAGGAAAATTTACTGGTTTATGTTTTTTCTGTGAATCTTTTGAAATTTTCCAATTATATCCTTTTTTTAATTCCTAATAAACCAACTAAATTCTCTAGTTTCAAACCTTGCTTCCTCTACTATCCCTGACTATCCTCTGAGGCGAAAGAAAAGAAGACGGCCTCCAGACTTTCTAATATTGAAATGTTAATAGAGTGCTAACAATGGGTATTTTCTCTATATTTCTGTATCATACCATTGTAATCAAACATTCACATTTACTAGATGTATTTCTATGTACAACCTAAGTAAGAAAAAAGGGATAACTATGAGACATTTGGATTCTAGTAAAAGACTGCCTTTATTGAGTCTAATCCATATATATATTAAATTAAAATCTGTACTACTACAACCCATGAAGGGTCAGGGGTTCAGTACATTGTAAAGAAGTATTGTCACTAGACCAACGGTTGTGCAAGGAGGTGATTTGGTCAGAATCATGCTCGACCACCAGATTTTAGCTTTAGTCAGCTGTTACTTCGATGTCACTTGACTGAGGAGATCAGCTGATCGAATGTATATAAAGAGATGTACCGAACCCAATAAAGCCAGTGTGTTACAGCGGTTCAAGCGTGTTGCATCTTGTTCCTTCTTCTCTTTTTTGGCATTTTGCTTTCGCCGATACTGACTAACTAAGTATAGCTTTCTATATTGCTTTATCTAGGACTACTATGAAGATCAGCGAGCTCAAGCAACAACCTTGACGAATACCTGATTTTGTCTCGAATTCCAGTGACATGTGGTTCCTTGTCCTAACCATATCCCTGGTTTTATTATAAAGACTTTTTTCTTGTACTATTACAAGTAATCATAATTGATAAAAAAGAAGAATTACAAAAATATATTTTTTCCTAATAAGTACAATATTTACCGTATCAGTTTAAAAAAACATATGTATAACCTCCTTCTGAGGGAATGTGAAGCCAAAAAAGAGAAAATGACCATGCCTTCGATGCACAGATTGAGGTAAAGAGGACTTCCCCCATTTACATAGCCATCTGAAAAAATATTAATACATTCTATATTTAATCCTAGGCATAAAATGTAGTAAATTTAGGGATAGTTGTTCATTATCAGCAATTGAAATCATCAAGCCATTTTCGTGTAATCATGTGAAACTTAACAATTGAAATACAACTGAGACAGAAGGGAGTCTCTGATTGGCTCCTTCTACTCCCTCACTCCTTTTTTGCCACTCCTTCGGAATTCGTTTTTCACTTTAATTTTCTTGACAGCTTACTCTCTCTATTTTACTCCTTCTTCTAATCAATAGGGTAATCTAAGCTTGAAAATAATACAAGATGTACTATTAAAACTAAAAAGAATATTGAAAGAAGGTAGTAGTTGACCGCATGAAGTAGGTTGTAGAGGTAGACTGTTCTCAGTGTTCTAATCTGAAAGCCCGGACAAAGCCCTGCAAAGTAGGGCGAAACGTTGGTTAACAGTAAACAGTTTTCTTTTACTATTTTGATACCTGTATTGATCAACACCCGATCCATCCTCATAAAAAGAATATTAAAAATAAATAATAAAAGATTTATGAATATAAAAATTTATAAATATTACTTTGATTTCAATGGCACACGAACTCGATTAAAGGATTTTTAGAAAATACAATTAAAGAGATATAAAAAGAAAAAAGAATACAAATAGGTAATTATTATTAATTAATTATTTTGGAGGAGAAGGTAATTGTTATTAATTATTTATTTTGGAGGAGGAAGTAATTGTTATTAATTAATTATTTTGGAGGAGGAGGTAATTTTTATTAATTAATTATTTTCTAGGAGGTGGTTACCAGAAAGGGTAAATAGCCAGAAAAAGTGAAGTCAAAAAGGCAAGCTTTATGATGGACTTGGAGGGGAAAGAGGAAAGAAAAGGGGCATAGCAAAGGAATTGGAGCTAATCAACTTTTTTTTTGTTTACTCCCTTCCTGGTTTGTTGCTTGTTTTTGTCTAATGGCGTAAAACATCGCTGGTCAACAACACCATTAATTTCTGATTTAATTTTGCATACATTTGTTTTTTGTTGTTTTTCTTTGTCTGTTCGATGTTATTATTTTGACAATGAGCCTTTTTCTCTTTTAAAAGCCGAAAACTAACTTTTTTGTTTTCTCATCGTTTCTAAGGGTTTAGAAATATTCGGGTTTAATCGTATGCAATTCAGGTGTTAAGTGAAATATGGGCATTGCTAGAAGATATTTGTGATTCTCAGTTGTTACAATATTAGTATTTTGGAAGAGTTTGTTTTAAGATAAGATAGGAATGAGTGAGCCTCGTGTTACCTAATATCACCCTAGTTAGTACGGCCTTTATGAAATTTAGGAGTATATACCCCTTTGATGTCCTTTGTAATAATCTTTAGTTTATTCTTTGGGGTTTCGTTTCTAAAATATTGGCACCCCCCTTCCTGGTCATACCGGGAGATTATCCTGTAGGTTAATCCTACCCGTTTCCATTCCATGAGGTTACTAAGTTGTCCAGTCACTGTCTGCTATCTGTTCTAGTTCGGATTACATCGGACATTCTTATTAACCTCTAGGTAAACCTGAGCTTCGAAGGCAAAGTCAACTTTTTTGGCTTTACTTTCAATTTGCATGAAAGTATAGTATGAATGAAACATTATCTTGAGGGTTTCGAGCTGCTAATAATAAAACTATAATAATAATAATTATAATAAATAATAAAAAGGCCATTCAGTATGAATTGTTAGAAAGGAGATATTTGTATTTATTATTACACTTGATAAAATAATATCGCTAAATTTAAAAGGACACTTGAGCCTAAGACGACAATAAGTTTATTATAAGGATAATATCCGTTGCTCGCTGAGCGATTTCCTTTGTCGCCGGAGTAGACTGATTAGCTAGCTCCCGACAATAGGCTTAATTTAATCCCTCCAATCGATACTTCAATAATGGCTCCCTCTCGTCTTCCCCATTATAATCATCTTCATGTTCTATTGTTTGAATTCGTACTTATTACTAACATCCAACAATTATTTATTTGACTAATAATTCATTTATTACTTTACTAAAGACTTGAACCCACTTCATTAAGAATATCATATAAAATACCTTTAATCAAAAATTCATTTATTGTTTTTCATTTGCTGGTAAAATATTTGGTTATTGACTTTTTATATAGTTTATTGATAAATATATGTAGTAATAAAAACAGCTCCTCTGTCCAATGACGGCTCTCCAAACCCAAATTACTTAAATCAGTCTTAATTCAATCCTAACATCTACGTTTCTCTGTACTCTTTGGACGTTTACCGGTCGGTCCAATGTTTAATAACATTAAAAAGGTAAAATATTTTTAAAATTTACACCTTCATAAATAGTCTGATAAAAATTATTCGATAAAGTATTAGCATTATTGATATAAGCTTGTAAAGTTTTATATATCTATACTAAAGTTAATGAACACTGATAATGATAAGTAAACCGAATAGCGATTCCAGGGTATGCGTCGAAACTGATCTTCAAGATTTGGGTTTTGAGGGCGCCATTGGGTAGATGTGTGTGTGATATCAGCATTGAACCTTATTATAAGTAAGTATTAGTTACTGTAATAAACTAAGCATTGTACTTAGGTTGGAACTTTAAGTTCTACATTCGTTACTAATTTCAGTAATCTTACATGCCCATCGCATTCGC
>NW_027107150.1:112477-132023 GCF_000696795.3 Halyomorpha halys | reverse complement strand
TATATAAAGTTGATTTTTTAAAAATTATTTTAAGACATCAACCACTTTTGGGTTATTATAGCCCTAATTTCCTAAATGTTTATTAGTACCTATTGCCTTAATTTCCGAATTGAAATGTACAACTATTGGAAAATGGGAACTTGTGGTAAACTTTTATTCAATTTTATGGCAATGTTTTGAGTGATTCAAAAGTTTATTTACAGTCGGTCTGTTATCCTGCAAAATTGAATGGAGATCTGCTAGTAATTCATATAAAGATTTGATGGAGTCGTTGATTTTTAACACCTCTTTGACAGAGGAAAATTTCTATTTGGAAATAAACTTAAAAAAGTTTTGTTATAGAGTTTTAGGCTGCCACAAAAAAACTATACTTCATAAAAGTTGATATATAACGCTTAATAGAAAATTCTAATAAAACGAAAATCAAATAATTCTTAATAGTAATATAAAGATCTTAAAACAGAAAGTATGTATATTTTGAGCTAACACATAACTTCACCTAACACACACTCACAAGTACTAGATTAAAATTAAAAATATATATTTTACTTTAACGAAACGTAAATATTTGATATTATTACTAATTTCAAGGAATGTTTCCCTTACTTACATTACCACACAAGGAGTCGGGAGTTGGGAGTTAATCCGCTCATATACAGGGATTAAGAGTTATCTACTAGGGGCTTCTAACAGAGCCTTGGGCCCAACTCCAGGCGTCTTAGGTGTTATTTACACGCAAACCCAAACTTCTTCCCGCCCCCAAATCACTTTCCACAGATTAATAAAGTTAAAATCCCTAAATTTTCCTGTCTCCTTCCCCTAAGCCCCTCTCGATATACCTTAAGGCAAGTTTTGAACATAATTCAACCTGTAGAGGACGCGAAAATATCAGGATGACGTAAAGTATGCCTAATGAGTAGCCCTACCCACAATAATTGCTTTTTAAATCACCTGCATTCAATGAGAAATAGTGATAATTATTTATTCATTCCATGCAAAACAAAGAAATAAATAAGTAGGAATACTAAAAAAGAATAAATAAATGTAAAAATAAGCATTAAATTCATTCCTCATATCCGGAACCCATCATGTAATTATCGTTAATTAAACTTTCCTTACACCCTCAAAGTCTCCCATTCAACTTAAATCTCAGATTCTTTTATTAATGTATTGATTTATCAAACTTAATTGTTGTAGGCATGTTTTAAAAGCTTTTTTACATATTTACAATATGTGACGCCCAACAATGGAGGGGAAAGTTAGGTTAGCAAACAAAATTATGTTAAATAACATATTTATTTGTTTAACTTCTTTCTATTAGGTAATTAGAAGTGAAATTTACTAACTAGATGCAATTGAAGAAAGACTTATTTAAAAAAAAAATAAATTGTACATGTTAGATAGGGGAGCGTAGAACCTGAAGCGTCCAAGATAAAAATAAATGAATTAAGCAATATTTTTTTTTAATTCTAGACCTGAAACCCGGAAATGTAACTTTATAAAAAAATACATAATATATTATTTAATCAATGTCCATAATACAACAACATGATTATCAATCGCTATGTACTAAACATTTAAAAAGTAAATCAATATTTGTTAAAGGTATTTGTTCTTTATCCAAAGTATTTTTCTAGATGGTTTTTTAGTATCTGAGAGTATTGGTTTCTCGAAAAGTCGAGTCATAAAACTTATAAAATAGAGTGGGAATCTATTTGACATTACAAAATAGGAAGCTCTTCATACAGATTCTATGTATCTTATAGAGAGAAGAGTGCGTGAGCCTGATTGCTTAATTTGGGTCAGCAAAGTGTCAAAACCTCCTGGAAAAAGACTTGAGTTTTTTATGTTGTCTATAGAATGACAGGATAATTACTGAAGGTTATATTACATATTTATGTTAATTAAAATTAGTTGAGTCCTAAACATTATTATACTTGGATTATTTTTCCAAAGGTATTTTTTTTATTAGCTTGTTTACCACTTATCAGCTAGATATCTTAATAAAATAATATTACTATAGAATATATATCATGGTGGAGAGTAGTATTGGGTATAAGTATAAGCCTCAACTTTACATACAATGAACAAAGTATTTATTTAGAATTAAATATTCCCAAGAATAATACATATAATAACCACGGATACGTCTGATTCAGAGAGTTAAGGTCTTAGCAACTGGGAACTGCAGCGGCACAAGTTCAAATCCGACCTGGGGAATTGACTTTGTAGCGAGAGGGACCAAGTGGTTGGACCACAACTCACCAGAGCGCTCCACCTCGAGCCTCACCGAAGCTCTCAAATTTATAAATCAGTTCATTTTGTAAAAAGACATTGTCATTTTTGTATATTAATAATTTCTGTACATACTATTTAGCAATCTCTGTACAATGAATAATAAATGATAACGATGCAATGCACGAACCTATCTCAAGCAGACATGTACCGACCGCTTCTCGGTCACAGCCGCATAGACTAGACCTATAAATAAGGGACTCGAAATCCCCCAAGTCGATCGTAGATCCACCTCCTTTCCTGGGTCTAGTCATGGCACAGGTGGCGTATACTCTACTTGAGATAGAGAGGTTCACTGCCGATCTGTTCTCTTAAAAGTTATTTTTTTGATATGCTCACCCTTGACTATGTCCTATCTCCTTTCCTTACTCCGGCAATCTTAGTCCGCGGCTTCATCTCCGCAACTAAGATTGTAACCTATCTCCTCTACCTTACTCCAGCAATCTTAGTCCGCGGCTTCATCTCCGCAACTAAGATTGTAACCTATTTCCTACCGGTTTCACTGGTCCGCCGCTTCATCTCGACAACCAGTGAACTGGCTCCTATCATGACAGTTCTAGTCCTTCGGCTTCATCTCCACAACTAGAACTGTTACTCTCACCTAGACCTCCTCTACCTAGTCAGTGTCCAGGACTCATCCTCTGGCACGGCCGATCCTATCTTATTATAATGAATACGCCTTGTCGTGGGCCTTCTGTTAAGAGACATCAGGCTGGAGAAATCGCCTAAGACCCGAGAACCCCGACAACTTTTATTCTTGTGACGGTCCTACAAAATGAAAACTTGACTCCCCACCTTGGTATTAAAATAAGGTAGATACCCCCTTATGTCAGAAATGACTAAATAAGGGCTACTAAAGAAAATAAACACAATAACTATAATTTATATTAATTGTCTTGTTATAAAATATCTTTATATTATATATAAATACCTATATGGGTGCGTGGAGAGCTGCAGATGGTGATGTGTGCTATGATATGTCTAACTAAAGATCCTTCTTCTTCAATATGGTCTACTCTTCCTTCAATTTCCACCCTGAAGTCTTTAACTCTTTTGTACATCCGTCAGGCTACCCCCCTTTTGTCATTGTTTTCCTTAGTCACTCTGATTGGCTTTTGTGGCTCCACCCACAAAGGATAGGTCATGAAGATTATGTTTTCATAGTATAATAAAACTAATAACTGTCTTGTATTTATTGGCTCTTAAAAGGTTCTTAGAATATATACAGAAGACTTCCTATGCGTTGACAGGTGTCAATAAGTTTCATGATAAACTACTGATTTCTGATAATATTTATAATGTTGAAATTTTAAATACATAGCCTAAGTAACACAGCAAGTAATATATTTTATGACGATACATAATCGACCTGAGTCATTATTATTATTACTATTGTTGTTAATATAATTTATTCATTTCTAAGTACGAGTAAATTAAATTGTTAAATAGAGTTTACTTCTCGAGAGTTGATCCTTATATCACACAACACCACACTGTAATATATCACGAATATCCAATGTTAATCATTATTTGTGAATGGTATACTGACTCATGGGTAACTGGTATACACAAAAAGATAATAAATCCAGTTATAATAGTTTATGACTCAAACCGTTTAAATTAATCAATATAAATGACTATAGATAATTATCATGACCTCGCTTAAACAAAATGTATGAAACATAGCATATATTTCCTCAAATGATATTGTATTAATGATACAGAGTAAGATAGGGGGCAGTTAGCTAGGGATGAGCTGTTGCAGTAGGGGGTAGTATTATCCGACCTCATGAATCTGTAAATAATTTATGAGACCTGCCCTAGCTTTATCCTCATCTCCCTCTCTCTATTTGCGGCCAGGGAGAACATTTTTGTTCTTATACGTATTTTCCCTAAGGAACTGGGAATAGAAAAATTTGCATCCAATCTTAAGCAAGTTTAGATTTACGAATTATTTCTGAAACAAGGGTGATAGCAAGTATAGTGTAAATTTTATTTTATTCAGTTGTAATTTTGGTGCATTATATTTTAATTATGCTTCCTTTGAAAATATTTCATTTTATTAATTTATATTAAACTAATTATAATAACTTACTTTATAACTTGTTTTAGGTTGTTAAGAAATTTTTTTATTATTAATATTATTGACAATTAACCCTTTTAGTGGCTAACAATGTTTTATGGTTCATTACATTTGCAAAAAGAACCAACAACGATATATCATAGTGTAGCAATGATGTCTTACCATTCAAATGCCAAGAGAAAAATATCTCAAAATAAATATAATTTAATTACAGCACAACTAATAGGCGTTGAAAATCATTAAATAATATTTATTAAAATTATTTAATTACAGCACAACTAATAGGCGTTGAAAACCATCAAATAATATTTTTGTAAATTATTTATTTGTTATATTAGTACATAATTAACAGTTCAAAAGTTTTTCTAAATTATTATACCAGGGCTAAAACATAAAAGATTAAAAATTTATGGATCATGTCGAATATTCGAGGATCATTATGGGTGGAATGAGAATGTTTGTTTGTTTCATCTCATTTAAAGGTGTGAAGCCTTTTGGTCATGAAGACCTATGAATTGTTAGGAAGATAAAGCACACAGACATTCACTTACGCTCATAGGTACATGATTCCTACGTAAAAAAAAAAAATATTTTGAAATCGAAGAAGAGTTATAATTTAGAAAGGAGGCGATGCGCTTTAGAAAATCTAAACACCAATGAGACTTAAGCTTCTTCATATGTGAGGGCTTCAGATAAAGTTGGGGCCAGTTCTTTTCTGTTCATTGTTGGGAAATAGTGAGGGCATCTCCAAAATATGTTAAATCGAGAAAGCGGACTAACATTATTAGCACCATAGTTCCGAGGCGCCGGTCAGGGGGCGTGAGTGCCTTATTTTTTTCAGCGAGCTCGTTACTAACAATGTCAATGTCAATTGGGATCCATATGGAATTTATGGGCTTAATAGATGTGCCGTGTACATGTATCTCAAATTTATTATTGAGCCTAATGAATCTAAAATTATTACAATTGTCTTTTGAGTCATTAAAAGGCCAAAATGGGAGGGTACAAGAGACGAGGTGAGCCGTCCGTAGCTCAGTGGACACAGTCTAACCAATGTGATGTTTATTGGCAGTGCCGGTTCGACTCCGGCCTGGGATGACTCTTTTCATTCAGTAGCGGTCCCACAAAATGAAAAACTTTGACCCCCAACCATGGTTTGGCAGTATAGGACTCCAATAATGGGTGCCTTCGCCGAACAAAAAAAGAGAGACGAGGAAGTTTCTGCCTGCTCCCTGATTTAGAACTATCAGAGTACATCGAAATCGAAAAGGAAGAGTTTGGCATCGGGCAGAGGCATAGATAAAGGACCCGTTATCTAGCTTAGCACAAACACATGTCCTACATAGTTTTAACATGGTGGACCTATCTGAATCTCACGATGTACCACTTAGAAACCATTATGTGCGATCCCAACTTAATTTTTGATCAAATATAAGGCCAAGAAATTTGTGATCACTTACATACAGATTTGGTGAATTTCTCAGGTCTTGGTTGAGATGGAATGGCTTATTTCTCTTTTGGTTGAATGAGCCTGTTATTTTGATGCCAAATTTAAAATAAATTTTCTCGGATTGATTCGGGGAATTAAGTAGACGGAAAATTCCTGGATGACTTCCTATTCGATACTTTAATTCTACGTTTGAAACTCGAATACTGAAGGGAGTTTTAATTTATTTTTATTTCATCCATTCTTTTAACTGTTTTCATTTTTCTCCAAAAATACTTTAAATCAATGTGCCTGATGTTATTACGCCCAAGTCCAATCTTTAAAAAAATTTTATTTTATTTTGAACATCTTTACTAATAAAAACATTAGCCTATTTGTTATCATCTATTAAAAAACAAACACTACCTCACAAACTGTTTTTTTGTTATTTCTTGTATCGGGAAGCCAACTTGATTGATCTACTATTCTTATTATATGTACTTTCTCGTGGTCGGCACTCATATTATTACAGAAATGTGCCTAATATATTTGTTGGATCTTTTATAGCCGAATTTGAGAAGGTTTTAACAACATCTGAACTGCAGCGGAACCTGTTCGACTTTTATTTCATATTCGGAATGAAATCTTGACCCCCACATTGGTCAAAAACACCCTTCCCCCATATGTCAAAAATGACCAAGCAGGGGGTAAGAAAAATATTTAGAGAGTTGTTTAAGCTGAGTGGGTTGATGTGATGGCTTGTTGGAACCAGAAACAAGTTGAGATTATTGCAGACCCCTTTACAAAGAGTGATATTAAAACACAATTCTAATTACCGACAAGTGCTTTGTCTTTGTCAAGAAATACAATCGAAGGATTTTCTCGTTGCCTCTACAAGGGGCTACACCTGCTCCCGGTGTTCGATATTTTCCAGTTAAGCCTTAAAGCTGTCTCGAAAAGCTGTAGGCCTCCCTACACTCCTTGATAGATTACACGAGATGTTCAATGAGGAATAATTATATAAATATCAATTTAAAAAGTTAGAGAGTGATTAAAAAGGGAGATATAGAGTGGCGAAACTTTTATATGATTTATTTCTGTCATCAAATTTTACTAAATGAATAAGTAAGGACTCTCTTGAGTTCACTAAATAAGGTCGATGTCAAACAGGAATTTCGTAGGAACTAAACGCAGTTTTTATGTATAATAATCGGATACTTATTATAATAATTATTAAGGCATCCTTCAGGAGTTGTGGAAGCTGGGCAATGGTACACTTTTTTAAACATCCATGAACATCCATTAGATTCAGTTCTTTTCAAGTTGTTTAAGGACAATATCTCCAACTACAATTAAAAACAACATGAAACTGTCCCTATTGTATATACACTAATTATTTAATCAGTATAGAAAACAAGTTAAGATCAACTCTACCCTAACAGACTGCTTAGTCAGAAATATTAGACATAGGGCATAGTCAGACGTTGAGTACTTTAATTAAAATTACCCTTATAATTGAGTAATATTAAGCTCTTAAAGAGGGAAAACGTAAAACAGGGATGGTAATGAATTAAGAAAGAAAACAAGCCACATTTATTCAATTATCATAAAACCATGATAGCATCATTGATCAATTAAAATCTTCTTATTCCACTTATTCCAATAGAAAAATTTCTTTCAAAATAAAAATAGAAATAGAGCATCTCAAATTTGGCCAAGTTTTATTCCTTTTTTGAATTAAGTTTTATTTTTCATGTTATTGTATCTAATCTTAATGTTTCAGTTTAAAATATAGTATAAAGCTAATTCTGCACCTTCATTCAAATCTACCCATACAGTCTACAAATCAATTATTTAAATTACAATACAGTCCACTCATTTTCAGTCATAACCAATCCTAAACTACTTTTTCTTGATCATGGGTAATATTTAGTTCCACCTTAATTATTCTTATTAATAATCACATGTCTTCATTTTGGAATCTTGTTTTCATATTCCTGAAGATTTCTAAGTTACCCGAAACTTATGGGCACAATACCAAATTGCTCTTAGCATTATTAGATAACTTTAAATATTTTTCTATACTTTCAGTATATCAAAAAAGATACTAACAACGTACTATTAAACCAAACACCATCAGTATAGAAATTAGTTTATCCTAAAAACTAATACCCACAATAAGTATACATTATGAATATAAAAACAAATTTGTTTAAATTAATCAATTTTATCCAATTTTAGTCTCGAAGCAACTTTTACTTCTTTATAGGTCCAACGTTTCAGCCAATTCGGAGATCCTCAAGGACAATCTATCATAAACAGCTTTTACTTTACATATAATCTTTAACAATAATTTTGATATAGAAAATACTATGATTTTACATAAAGAAAATAATTCATTCAAAAGAAAAATACTTAATTCCATTTACACATCAGGAAACATTAATTATTCAGTGAATTTTAAAACAGACACAAGAAATCTGAAACAACACTATGCAGAGATTTTAAGTAAAATTAATGTATGAAAAATATGGGATAAAATTAATTTTGATAATTATAATTAACCTTGATATGAATTGTAATAATAAAGGAAAGAGGAAATTTAACCAAAATATAGTTAAAATAAATAAATTAAATGTTTGACCTGAGTATAGAGAAGGTTACAAATATTTTTGTGATAAATTATTATATAGAAGGTGACTGAGATAAAAAGTTTTAATTTCAAAATTTATGTGAAGAATTGACAAAATAGGTAATTAGACATAATCTAAGAGTTGCTTATTATCAAAATTATATGATTCCTTAATGTTTTAATCTCTTATAGGGTAATTGTGGACTGAAATTAATGACTCTGGCAGAATAGCCTGCATAAAGTTGCTTTTTTAAAATGATATGGTTCAAAATTGTATTAAAGTATGATAATTTATTAATAATATTGTCATTTGTTCAAAATTGTATGTTTACATATTATATATTATAATCATATATATAATAAAAGCTGTTTGTGATAGCTTGTTCTTGAGGATGGGCAAATTGGCCGAAACGTCGGACTTATAAAGAAATTGAAATTCATTTATTGAAACAATAATAACCAGTCTCAAGAAAGTTTAATACTTGTTAATATTAAATGAATATTACATATAATATAAAGACAAACTTAAAAGTTCCAGTAAAACCATTCATGTTCCCTTGCACACTTCCTTTACCAAAATTCTGGATTGTCCTTTCCTCTAGACTGCACAACTTAGTTTTTGTTGTCGGTGAGAGTACTTTGGAATGACCTAACACAAGGGTCCGATTGATTTATGAAAATGAGAAGTAAGGGGAGGGGGCGGCTACCAATCAGGACTGTATTTCCCTCGGGGGGCTTCGTCTGATCCAATTTGCACTCTGTGTCCGGCCGGGGCTGTCCTTCCACTCTTCTCTCCTGCAGGATTGGGAATGCTTTCCGCCGATCTCAATAATTCCCTTCCTATTGCCTTCTTGGACTCTTTCAGTTACTCAGATTGCTCATACAGAATTGGCAACTGTTGGGGCGACGACCAGTCTCGAAAGTATCTCTTTTGATTTTTTATGGCTAAGTAATATATGGTATGTAAAGAAAAAAAATACTGTACTGCTACAACCCATGGATGGTTAGCGGTGCCGTACTTTGTGAGTATAGTTACTAAGATCAAGGAGGTGATATGGTCAGAAACACCCTCGACCACCAAATTTTCACTAAATTAAGGGATCCCAATTCATGAGGCTTTTAGATCTGCCTATGACAGCATTTAACGTGAGGCTCTGTATCAGGCAATGAAAGACCTTAATGTACCATCTTCAATGAGTCTTGTAAATCTTACAATGAGCAATACTGAATATATGGTGCAGATTCAGGGATATATGTTTGAGGGATTTACCTCTCAAAATGCCGTTCGACAGGGTGAGCCTCAAGCCTGTCTGCTATTCAATATTGGTTTGGAAAAAGTTATTAGAGAATCAAAGGTTCAGACCAATGGAACCATTTTTAATCATATGATACAAATACTGGGATATGCAGATGAAATCGACATTATTGGGAGATCAAAAGCTGTTGTGGAAGAGGCCTTTCTTGCCCATGATGATGCAGCCGGGAAGCTGGGACTTGTTAATACCAACAAAAACAAATATATGGTAGCTGGTCAAGGAGAAGGTTTTAATGAAGATTTTGTCCAAATTGGTCATTACTCTTTCGAACAAGTTGAGGAATTCGTGTACCTCGGATCACAAGTTAAACTCACCAATGCGTTTCGGCCGAGAAAAGGTGACGAATGGCATCGGCCCATTAGATATGTTTTGGACTGCGTTGGCACTTTGGTAGTAGCTCACTTTCAAGATCCACGAAAACAAGATTGTATAAAACGTTCAATCAAGTAATGCTCTACGCTTCGGAAACTTGGGCGCTTTCGAAGGCCGATGAAGGGGATCTCCAACGTTTGAGAGAAAGATACTCCAACGCATCTACGGCCAAGTAAAGAAGGGTTCAGCTTGGATAAGACGCACGAATAGGGAAAATTGTGAGCATTGGTAGGCTGCGCTGGGCAGGCCATGTGGCAAGGATGGGAACTGATGAGATCCCAAATAAACTTCTCAATGAGCGCCTACAAGGAACACGGCCGAGGGGCCGCCCAAAGCTTCGATGGTTGGATGGTGTTAAAGAGGACTTGAGGACCCTGCTCAGAATGAGGAATTGGAGAGCAGTTGTACTTAACAGGTTAAACTGGTGGAAGCTGCTTGAGGAGGTCAGGACCCAGTAATGGGTTGGCGCGCCGATTGATGATGATGATGACTTCATGAGGCTGGGTGGGCCTCGAAGGGCTTACAAACCTACAGGGCTGGGTCACGGCTACAATGAAAAAAAAAATAATTATCTCCCACAACCGGAATCGAAACCGCATCCCTAGAATTTGTACCACAGTGGCTATCCACTTTTCTACTTGCTCCTAGATGGGAAGGCATGCAGATACCTTTTGCAGAATATATTGAAGTGATTTAAATTCGATTTTTATAATTATTTGTTGTTTTAAACAACAGAAAAGTTAGACATATTCCAGGTAAGGTTGGCCGGTAGGTCTTTTTACATCTTCAGTGGTTCCAGCAATCCTCCATCCCGATAGCATAGCCAATCCAATTCAGCTGGTAACACTACAGGACCTCCTTCATCAAAATAATTCCTAATTCTTCCCTGATTATGTCATTAGGAATGCAATTCCTCCTCGTTATCCACAAAATGTTTCTAAGGGACCTCTTATTTCTGCATCTGTCAATTTTCCTATTTTTCAAGTTTAAGCTTTCAGCTTCTAATAGTAATAAAAAAGAAGTACACCGAATTAAAGATATGGAGTTTCACATTTATCCTCTCAACTATTTTTGGAAAAAAAACTCTCGTGACAAACAAATATTTATATTTATATTCGTTTATTCATTACATATATGCGGAAGATCGATCCTTGAGTGGTTGTAGAAATAAACGGTGTTTATATTACTATCCTCTGAGGTAAAGGAAAAGATGGACTCGAGACCTCCTACTGCAGAAATTTTATCCGAGTGCTACCAACGGGTAGTTTCTCCACAAGTATGTGTTGTGTTCTATTCACATCACAGCAATTTGAGACTTTTTTAGTTTGAATACAATTTTAAATTTCAAGAAATATAAAATAAGTTACTATTGTGAGTAATTATAATAATGCCACTCATGCTAGGAATATGAGATATGAGTTTCTCTAGTTTCAAAACCCTCTTCCCTGTTGTCTTGTACGTTTCAGCATTGAAGTACTTGAAGAAGACCACTTAGCCAGCAAGGACACCCCAAACAAGCGTCCTCCTCCCACTATCCTTTATAACCTGACTGAGAATGACAAGGAGAGGCAGAAGGCGGCCAAATTGGATTTACTTAAAGGCAACTAATGGGGACCATCCATCTCGAGCGAGGGTAATTGCCCGCATCGGCCCGGTCTGCGGCTAACGGCTCCTCTGTCGATAATCTATATACTTCTGTCCGCCCTCTTCGTCAATCTGCTTTGCATCTAAAAAATTATCTAGTACTTTTTCTTTTACTAACGTAAAAAATATTAAACGTATACGAGATTTAAGTTAGTAAACTCTGCTCTTCAACCAAACTCGAACATAATTGACTAATTCATTAGATTTTGATCACAGGGTTGTGTAAGTCTTTATTTGCTTTTTAATAAAAAGACTAAAGATACTGAGGCTAAAACATGCTATGAACAATACTTGTCTCTTAAGGTGTCCTCTGACAACTCTCTTATAAACCCCAGGAACTAGAATGAGGAGGTTGATAGAGTTGTCCCACTATTCTATGTGGGAGGTTTCCAAGGACTTGGAATAGATAGAGCCAAAGCTATGACAGCATCCTATATCGTATATTATAGGATGAGTGACGCGAACAATACTGAGGTATGGCCTAATATAGGGAGGTAGGACTAAAGCAATTCTGTAAGGGATTTTATGAAAAAGGTGAAATAGTGATAATTCTTTTCAGAGGCTAACACTTAGACTATTTATCTAGAAATTCGTATTAATAAAAAAAAAAATTATAAACCCAAAAGATGGGCGTCCGTTAGCCGACAGAGTTAAAGCACCAACTTTGCTGACCGTTGACTGCAGCGGCATCGGTTCCAATCCGGCCAGCAGGGTCAACTTTTATTTCTGTGGCGGTTCCATGGAATAAAAATTTGACCCTCTGGCATGGTTATAACAGGCTGGTAACCTATAGATACCTTTCCTCCCCCTCTATATGTCAGAAATAGCCAGGAAGGGGTTCATAAGAAGGAAAAAAAACACATGATTCCATATAACTGTCGTATTTCTGTATACACAAAAGTTTTAGCGACAAAAATCATAGTTTTTGGAAAACAGAACTTTTCTAATTCTTAGAGGATTTTGTATTATTTATACTATAAAAAGATTGTTCCTTATTCTGTAGTAAGCAACCTGTATTACAGTGTAAGACACTTAATATACTGACTGAGCAAAAAAAAATTTATTATGAACATTGTTTTTGAAGATGCACTATATTACTGTAAATGCTAAAATACTTGGATGAAGATTTCAAAATTACATTATTTTGCTGCTTACACTATATATTAAAAAAAATACATCCAATTACACTTATACAATTTTAGCAACCAGTAATACAATTAAATGACCAGTTGTATAATTTGTAAAATTGGGGTTGGTCTGCCGTTTGGCGGGAGGGGAGTACCCCACTAGTAAATCAAATTACTTATTTAAAATATGAAAATTGCAAAAGTATTTGATAAATGCCTAGAAACACTACTGCATATATTATTTTTCAATAAATAGTTAAGGAGTTTCATGTCCAAAATCAATCTATCCACTTTTGAAAATTTATTTAAATATCCACTCCATACAATTCAAATTTTTTGTAAAATGCATTTTGTTCCTTACTTTGTCACAAATAAAAATCATCCATATTGACCTGAATGGTAATTACCAGATATAAATCCTCATAATAATATTCCTAACAACCGAAACCCACATACTTCTCACCTTGCTACCTCTTCAATTCCTGATAATCCTACTAGGCGCCTGATAAGAAGATGATCTCCAGACCTTCTATCTTTTCTGAAGATTTTACGAATGATTTTGACTTGTAAGGTTAGATACGAGTCGAATTCGATGGTTACGTGGAGTCGCTAAACTCAATAGGAGTGATTATAATCATGTAAATCTATCTTTTGTTATGGAAGCTTTGACCGTTAGTCTAGTAAATGTTATCGGAATTAACAAGCAGTTTTCTTTTTTTTCTTTGAGGATGAATTAATTTAACTTCAAAAGTAAATATTCTTTAGTTATGAAAAAATGTCAAGTATTACACTTGTCTTTACTCTTAAAGCTATCTGTCCTTAGAGACAATGACTATTGCCAAGCCTAGATTAATTTGAAATTCCTCCAGGCACACTTCGGTATGTAGAGAACGAATGAGTTCATCTTGTAGAAGCTGTCAACCTAGGTTCCAATATTAAACAGCCGGCAACAGGCATTTCAGTTGGAATTGCTTCAGTATTGAATGCCAATATGCGCGTCTGTACTTTCAATGCTTACGATTAAATAATTTTATGTTTAATTGAATATTTTATTGTAAAACTCTTCTGAGAGAACCCTGATTATGAAGCCTAGAATTTTAGTACTACGAATTTTGTAATTTCTTCACAACTCTATCATATCATCATAGGTCAACTATTTGACTATTTGCAGCTTTAATTGAAACTTCAAAATATAATAAATGTGAACAAATCACAAACATAAAATAAAGTTCAAAACAATTAGTTTAAAAAATAACTAATTATTATTATTTCCACCTAATTAATGACTTATAACCCAAAAATTATGACATATCTTTTTTAGATATATTTATTGAAATTTACATAAAAATAGGTCTAGTTAATGTGATGTTAGATTACTATGGTATGATGCAGACGTATAAATAAACTACCCATTGATAGCACTTTAGTAAGTCTCAAGGCCATCTTCTTTTCAAATACCTCGGAGGATTGTCAGAAATGAAAGAAGAAGCAATTAGCAACTATTAGGTTAGGGAGTTTGTTTCGGAAGGGCTGATACTTAGTTATGTCCCAATCAGCAACATGCGGAACATTCAGGTCAGTATGAATGATTTTATTTGTGACGAATCGTAGAGTAATTGGCATTAGAAGGATTTTAGATTTTAAGGATTGGATAGAAAAGAATTTGAAGGTTTAGTGAAGCCCCAAAGCTCAACTGAGTATACCCAGATGATCCTTATTATAGTTATGTAGATCACTCTTTTGTAATGGATTGAAAATTTATACCGTTTGTCCAGTGTTGTAATAATCACATTCAACGTACTGTTTTCGGTATTTTGTGAGGAATCCAAGTTAATCGTTTGTCCAGATGTAGTCCAAGGTAGTGGATCTGTTTGACAGCGGTAAGAGGAATATTAAAGGTTACTGTTGAGCAGCCGGTAGGTTTACGACAAAGGGTGATTTGAAGAGATTTGTTAGGATTTATTTTAATCTTCTAATTTCGAAACTTTTCATCAAGGGCTGTAATATGTGGGATCGGAGAGTTTAGCATGCAATTAAAGTGTTATAACTAACTCGAAGCTCACATGTGCCATCGGCGTACGTGGTGAGGATAGTGGATAGTGTTAGGATTGGTTGGATGTCTCGGCTATATTGGCCTTATTAATCAAATAGTACCGTAATTAATTATTACTTATAATTATAATTCTAATTATTATAATTAGAATAACTAACTGTAATAAAATCTTATTCATCAATACTGTTAGTAATCAGCAGTAATAAACCGTCATGTATAATAATATTATCTTTATTAGTATAATACAATAATATTTTCCCACATTCACATGCGAACATTTATTGTGCATCAGGTACTATTCCGCGTTTTAGTGCGAATTTAATATATACAGGACCGTAGTTATTAAGATAAATTTGAATTCAGTCCAAATGGATTAATAAAATTGGTTTTCATAGTTGATTAATCATTTAGTAGAAATTAATTAACTACGGCTTTTAAGTGATTAAATTATCAATTAGAGGTATATCAATTCCGAGAAGTTTGACTGATATGTATTAAATTCAACTATATTTTGAATTGCGTTAAATTTAATTCATGGCAAACTTCGTTAGGTCCTCTGTATCAGTAATTATTATTTAAATGTCAATTTACTTTAGAATTTATTAAAACATTGTTAAAACGACCTAATGACAAAGCAAATATTGTCGTATGTTTTTAACAGATCGAGATAAGTTATTCAAATAACAGATATTTCTTTTTGTTCATTGGTTTAATTCTAATTTATTTCATCATGAACAGGAAGAGTTTATATCCTAAAATTTGCAAATCTGTTCTAAACATATTGAGAAGTTTATTGAAATGAAATAATAGGGAATAAATTAGAGAAAATTTCAATATTTACACATGGTGTTAAAAAATATAGTATCTCTGTATTATATAAAAACGTTTCAAGTCACCATCGGGAAATATTTTATGTTACAAACGATAAGCGTGATTTTTTTTTTTTTTTTTACATACTAAGATACAATAATAAGAATGAGTCAAGAAAAATTGAATTTATTTATAATTTTGTGTTACTTTGTAAGAAAACTCAAATTAAAAATGATAGGGCTTCTTTTAATAATAGATGAGTTAAGTGAATAATAATAATAATTAAGGCGAAACGAATCCGAAGGTTCGATACCGATACCACTAAACGCTCTCTGCATACATCCTTCCAGTGATGATCCTCCAAACTCAATGCTACTAAATCAGTTTTAACGCAGTCCTCTCACCTACGTTTCGGTCTACTCCTCGGAAGTTTACTCGTCGGTTCAAGGTTTATAAAAATTTTAGGGATCCGCTCGTTACTAAGCCCTACAACCTCACACGCCCATCTTATACGCCGCAATGCTATAACTTAAATGAGTTAAGTGAATCATCTAAATAAAAATTATAATTTAATCTTCAATAAGGTAGCCTTATAAAGACACTTCAGATGCCTTTATTGTATCCAAGCTGATTTTAATTGAAAAATGTGTTATGGATTAATCAAGTTTCATTTTTTATATAATAAAAACACAAATTTTTTTGATGCTATACTCTCAACATGTTATATTACCTATCTGACGTTTCGACCCTTAGGGCAATATCAAGAAGACAACCTTTTGATTTATTTCTTACATTAACAAAAATAGTTTATCACAACTCAAGTCAACAATTAAAATATATACTTTTACTGAATTAATATTAATTTTATAATATTTATTTTCTTTACACAATTCAACTGAATACAAATTAATATTTTTTTTATTAATTTAATGATATTTACAACTGTATTTACATAAAAATACGTCCCGTAAATTTTATGAAAGATTATAATGGTACGGTATATGCGTGTAGAGAAACTACCCATTGGTAGCACTTTACAAATTAATATTAATGCATTAAAAGTATATATTTTCATTGTTGACTTGGGCAATCAGCCGGTATTGTAATAAACTATTTTATTGGATGTGACAAATCAATCATAAGGTAATCTCCTTGATAATGGCCTAAGGGTCGAAAAGTAAGAGTGGTAATGAAATATGTTAATTAATTTTTTTAATTACTAATTTCTATATATTAGGAATTACTTTATTGTTTGAGAGAGTTTTATTTTTCATTTTAAAGGTTATCGTGCTCTGGCAAAACGTCTGTATAGCCGCTCGCTAGTAGAGTTATACTAGAGTTGAGCTACACTCGTAGACACGCATCTTGCTACGCACGCACTCGCCTCCACAAAGAAATATTTCTTTTTGTTAAAGTCATTACAGCCTTTATTTATATTATTTATTTTTGTATTCTTGATTTTTAATTATTATTACAGTAATGTTTACTAATGAAATTGATTACCTTATACCTATACACTATGAAAGTAAAACATAATTCAGTAACCCTTACTGAGTTGGAACCAAAATGGTTATCACAATTCTTAAAAGTTTTTTTAAATATTTTTATTGAAATTTACAACAGTAAATAATGATGAAGCCAGTAAATTTTATGTAAGTTTATAGTGGAGTAATACCGGCGTGGAGAGAAACTACTAATTGGTAGCACTCAAATGATCTTTTTACATTAGCAGGTCTCGTGGCCAACGTCTTTTTAGACGCCTAGGAGGATTTTCAAGAATGGAAGAGGAAGAAAGGTATGAAACTGGTGGGTTCTGGTGATTAGGGAGTTTATAATGAAAGGAATGATATCTGGTTCGGGATAAATCGGTCACACTTTATGTATGATTTTATTTGTGACGAAGTAATGAGCATTGAGGATTTTATGAAGGATTTTGGACTATAACTATAACATACGAGAGGAATGCGAAGGTCTAGTGGAGCCTCTAAGCTCAACTCCGCATGGCTAAATTGGATGTTTAGACAGTTTTTCTTGTAAGTGGTGTAATAGTTGGAATCGACGTGCACTTTCCTGCCTTTTCAGTCTTGTGTGAGGATTCCAGGTAAGCCGCTTCTTTTAAAGATGAAAAAAAATTAATATTTTTGAAAGGTACGACACACGAATTATACAACATATAACGACGCACTTTCAATACCATCAGGCTTGATGATTCATTTCAGCAAAAAATGAATGAATTTAAACGAAAATGAAAGAGTACATAGAGTATTATTTTGAGTTTTATTTGACTTAATAGAGTGTTGTTTTAACTGAAGTGATTCATTAATTTGTTCATATTTTCCTTCAATAGAAAATTGAACGGTTACATTGTTGCAATAATAATTCAGTTAGCATTACGGTTAAGATTCCTTTGTGATAAAAGATTTTTTTTTTTTAAATTGGCAATGTTAGATTAAGGTAAGGAAGGATTCAAGAGGGTCTTTTTTGTTAAGGACGAAGTCTCTGGGCTTATCCATAATGAGGTTGGCTTCAAAGGGAATCAGGCACTATAGCAAAATTTGAACACTAATGATATAAACATCACAAGAGAGATCTGTTCTTCTTTTCCTTTCCTTATTTTTTTTTTTGAAACATAATGTACATAATTATATGAATTTCAATTTAAACGTGTACATAGTAATGTAGAGTAGACATGTAGTATTAGTATTTATGAGAAATCTTTTTTTTCTTCTATTTTAGCCACATATACGCATATATATGTGAATATGTATATTTGTCGGTCCTAATATCAACCGTATGTTGGGCTTCAGGCTCCATTTGTGTGTCAGAGGAACCCGATAGTAGTTCAAATACCACGATTACCAATTGTTTCAATATTCAAGCGATTGATACAATCTACGATGGTGTACCATATTGGTCTTTCGAAAAGGTCAAATTATTTTCAAACTAGAACTAAAATTTCTAATCCTTTATTTGAAACTTTAAAGGCAGTATTAGATGGAAGGTGACTTTGAACGAATGTTAGAGAGAGAGAGAGAGAGAGAGAGAGAGAGAGAGAGAGAGAGAGAGAGAGAGAGAGAAATATTTTATTCATCTATGCTGCCCAAATACATCAGGTTGCTACACACACAGCATACTAATCAATCCGTAATGGGATATATATAAATTACATATAATTACTTGGTATAATAAAATAGAAAGAAAACCGTTCTTTTTTTCATACAGTTTTCATTTACAATCAATTTCAGTCTATACACCAAATACAATTTCAATTCATTCCTTTTTTTCTTTCCCTTTTCTGTTCCTTCAACTTTACCATTTCACAATTTTTAATTCAACCGATCAACAGAATCACTCTCCCGAATTCACCCTCCTAGATCCTCTTCAGTGACCCGCTTTACAAATTCACTATTATACGGCAATGTTAGATCAGGGCATCATTTATAGTCACAGCAGTAGATCAGTTTTCCAAAAACAAACAAATAGATACATTTTACGAGAATAAGACTAACACATAGATTCAAAGGAAAATATAATAAAACGCCGATTACTGGAAACACATGAATGGATAAATAAGTTGAATAAATAAATAAATAAGTTAAAACACACAAATCGACAGGTCCACATATTAAAATAAATAAATAAAACAATGAATAATCTCCGAGCTAATTCCCATGCAGGTGATGGTGTATGATTCCCAGGGAGTCGAAAATAATATTTTCTGCTAACATCGCAATATACCCGATGCTGACACCTAGGGCTTCTAAGAAGCTCCTTGTTCTATCTGGTAT
>NW_027107150.1:102098-112362 GCF_000696795.3 Halyomorpha halys | reverse complement strand
AAAGTCAAATGTCAAAAAAGAGAAGAAGGAATAAGATGTAACACGTGTGAACTGCTGTAACATACTATCTTTATTGGGTTCGGTACATCTCTTTATATACATTCGATCAGCTGATCTCCTCAGTCAGCTGACATCGAAGTAACAGCTGACTGAGGCTGTAACTTATATATATATATATATATATACATCATTCTGAAGAAAGTATAGTATGTTCTTTATGTATGATTTTATTTCTGACAAAGTGAGGAGCAATGAGGATTTTACGAAGGATTTTCGACTGTAAGGATTGGATACGAGAGGAATCGGAAGGTTTAGTGGAGCCCTAGAGCTCAACTCCATATGTCCAAATTGGCCTTATTACAGTCATGTAGATCAGTCTTTTATTATGAATTGGAAGTTTAGACTGGCTAGAGGTTCAGTTCCCTGTCTTTTTAGTCTTGTGTGAGGATTCGAAGTGAGATGTAGTTCAAGAAACCGGATCTGTTCGACAGGGGTAAAAAAGATCTTATTTTAGATCATTGCACCTCAATTGTTAATAAACTATTGGCAGCTATGAGTTATTGTTCTATTTTTATTGACGATGCAGCAAGATATAAGAGACAATGATTTGTGTCCTAGGTCTTCGTCCACGAGATTAGAATCTGCACGGACAAAAAAACTTGACGAAAAACAGGAATCGAAAGGAGTGGCCAGAAGCATTTCTCAACGTCACAGCTTTCTTCGTTTAAGGGAATTGGCCGTGGCGATGACTTATTGAGGAGCCCTTCAATGCTGTCCCGTAATGAGGCTTCAAGCGTGGGCAGCTTTGGTATATACACTTGGTCAACGTTCCCATACTGTCGGTTGAATACAAAACGGAATACGTATTTGTTCCCTCAATTTTGTAGAAACGAGAACAAAATAGAATCTCTAGTATCACTTCTATATTGTAAAAAGTGTGATAGATTTTCTTAATTTGGCAATGTTTTATTAGATTTATTTTCATATAAAATTTGATCGGTAGAACAGCCCTTATCTGTCCTATTTGGAACTGGGATTTCCGGTTAAACAGAGAGCTGGTTATTCGAGAGTGTAGAAAAATCCTCCGATAAAAATAATAATAATATTATTTATTTACTTTAGTACACGGTCCTTTACAATAACGTAACGGGCATTGAAAATTAGAGGTTAATAGTAAACCTTAGAATAAAATACAAAAATTATGAAATAATAAAAAAATCATAAAATATCTCTAATAATAATAACTGGGAAACCAAATTAAGACAATTGCCTAAAAGAAAAAAATCATATAGAGGTAAAATTATAACAGACATTCAATAATAGTCCCTATTAAAAATAAAAATAAAAACAACTATCGTTTTTATTTTACGTGGGGATCGCTGGAAATGAACTGGCGGACGTTGCATCCAAACAAGCACTTGCCCTTCCGGGTCGGGGCGGCCATTCTGACACCCCAAGAAATAAGTCTTCCGATGAGAAATGAAATATTAGCTAGTTGGCAAGCCATGTGGAATGAAAGCCCGCCAAGCAAATTAAAAACGATTAAACCATGGACCACATCAAACCGTTCCAATCGCAGGGAGGAGGTAGCTATAGCCAGATTAAGAATAGACCATACGAATTTAACTCATGCATACCTGATCAATAAGCAACCACCGCCAAAATGTCAATACTGCAACAGTGTACTTACGATCAGTCACATATTTGAAGAATGTCATTTCTATTACATGAACTTACGTAGATTGGGAGTGGGACCGAGTGTTTCGGATGCCCTGAATGATGACCAAAGAAACATAGAAATGGTTTTAATTTTCTTAAAAATGAATAATCTTTTGAATAAGATCTAAATCCAAAAGTTTGTCATATGTATTAAAAAATTCTAAAATAAGTAATTATTTAAACTTATTTAGCAATTGTCTAAAGAATTTCAAATCTTGAAATAGAATTATAAAGTGAGAAACGTGGGCGTTGATGACCTCAGGGTTTTACGCCCAAAAGCCCCAACCAGCAACAACAACATCTATCATATCACATCATCTTAAATGCTTCATCCAAACCAAGGACCAATATATATCATATATCATTATAGCACCGCACAAGACATCCTTCTGGTTGTTGCTCATTCAACTATTATTGTAAAGTAGTTAAGAAAGGCTAACTATCGTTCCCAGGACTTAAATTTCTACCTCTCATCCATCGGATAATTTCCTCATCCTCCGCCTGAGTTCAAATATCAACCTAACTTTTCGTAAATGTCCAGGGTATGATCTTACTCCTTGAATTCTTCTTCATCTTTCTCTATAAACTATAATATTCCTCACAAATACTAATAATTAAATCCTTTGAACAACACACTTTCCTATCCTGTGGAAACACTCCATGATAATTCTCTTTCCAAAACTAGGAAAACCTCCGAATTAACTTTTGATAGACAAAAGCAAATATATGTGGGTAAGCGTGCACATCCATTCATCTACAGTGCATACTTTTAATTGAGAAAATCGTGAACTATTTTATTATTACTCGAAATTATAATCAGTTCCTTCATTGTAGATCTTGAAGGATATTTTGTTTTATATCATTAAAATATAAAATTATTTCAATGTTTGTTAAATACAATAGAATGGTTGGCTTACAACATAATTTCTACCTTAGATGGAATAAGTTAAATTAGGTTTAAAGTCACCTGCAGGTAACCTCACATGAGCTGTAGCTGACACCTCGCTGTATTCAACTGCTTCATGTTTTCTGTATCAGTATTAATTTATTCTTTAAGAAACATTATCACATGATAATATTAAATAAAAGTCTCGTTAAAATATCCGTGCTATTAATTATACTAATATTTTTTTAAAATTATAACCATTGGGTCACCATAGGATAAATTTAATTAGAAGCTGCAAGACATTAGAGTCAAACTATCTTAAGATAAAAGTTGATAATAAAGTGAATTAGGCATTAGGAGCTTTATTTAACTTCAACACGACAAACTCCGAATTATTAAAATATTTCTAAACAATTATATTTATATTTAACAATTCGAAATCTTAAACAAAGTATTACATTATAGTGTATTATATTCGGGAAATTATGCATTAAGTTATTGAAATCCAATTCAAATATTTAAATTGTAATAAAAATATTTTATTTTACGAACATTTGTTCTTATTATAAATATGCCTTTTGTTTTTTAATTATCATTCTTTGAAAATAGCCACTATACAAATAGTTTGCAAAATAGTAAATTATTTACAGAATTTCAAAAAAAATACTAAGTCAAAGTTATAAATAATTAAATTGAAAAAAAAGCGAAAATGTTTCAATAACAATTTAGTTATCCTTTTCCCTATAATTTATTAAATATAGTCCCTTGCATGACCACATAATAAAATCAAACATAAGCTTTATATTCAGAGTAATAGTTTGGTATCTGTAATAAAAGCTTCTATTCGTAAAGAGTTTGCGGCTTCAACGCACTTGCTCAGCCTCTACTGGCTGTGACGCGGCGAGAGGGATGCACTGGGATCTCAAAGAACTATGCTCTACCTCTCACACGTAGGGGAAAGAATGGGCTCAGGGATCCTCAGGTCGATATCGTAAATATTGTATATACGAATTTAAATGTGACTGGAGATAATTATATTTATTTATTTTTATTATTATTTTATTTTATTTATTTATCATTTCGAGTACATAGTTAGATTATGTTCATTTTCTTTATACTTTTATTTATACTTATTTGTCCTTTTATTAAGAGAGAGATTTTATTTATTTTTTGTGTAATTTTATTTTCATTAATTTATTTATTTGTATTTATTCATTTTATTTTAGTATGAATGTAATCAGTTATCACTATTACATATTCCCCAACAATATTGTTGCAGATTGTAATGTGTATCAATAAATAAATGATCTATTCGTATAATAATATTACCTAAATAATAATAGCACATGTTTCTTATTCTTTTATTCTGAAAAAAATGTATTCAATAGTATTGCTTGCTGTCTTTGAAAATTGAACAAATAAAAAATAAATAAAACAAGTTTTTTCCATTATTTTACTAATGCGTAAGGTACACTCACATACATCAACCAATACACTCGCTGTAAGTGTCTCTTTCAAGCTAGGCTACCACAGAGGGCGGGAGCAGTGGGTTTCACGCCGTTTTCCAATTTTTACAATCTTGCTCGATTTAACTAACTCAAGTCTCCTCATTCCGTTTTAAATAAATGTTGTACTTAAGATAGGTTTGAAAAATTATAAATATATAATCTATAATAACTCACTACACTTCCAAAACAAAATTGGATCCGAAAGTCGAATGAGCCATGAAAATATGAAGTAAAGAAATTAAATTAAACATAAGGAATAACGATTTTTATTTCAGCATAACAAAAAATCCATTTCCAGGTTCATGAGGATCAGATTAGCATTTTCCCTGAAATTACTTTTCAGAAAGTTTTCTGAAACAATGATTCATAGGCTTCGTGTGGAAATGCCCTCATATTTTTAAATGACGGCGATTCTACAAGTAACTGTTATAACTAATCATATATTACTTTTATATCATCTTTGCTTACATAATATTACATTTTTTTGAGTCTCGTAACTATTTCTCCAGTTATAAATTTATAAGCGCCTAAGTTAAAATTAGTATACGTCAAAAATGGCCGAAACAGGTTAAACATTTTGAAAGTTTGATCTTTTAATCCCTTTCCTACATATTTCTTTTGGTGAACTCTGAAAAAAAAATTGCCATGATGAAAGAGCCATGGCGCTTACAAAATGTTCTACAGCAGGTAGAACACTTAAGAATTATGCACCAATTTTCTGACTTATATTACTATTACTATTTCCAATAGATTCAAGAGGGATACAGGGGAATGCTATTTAAAATAGTACATCAAGTCGTTTATCTAACAACTCTAATAGTCAAATAAATTCTCGTCACAAATCTCACAAGCCCATTACCTTTAGAAAATGGACCTTAAACCCGAGTAATTTAACCTATTGGTACTCACCACCTTTGATTTCCACTTTATCATTTATATAAATTTTAAATTTTTACTCTTACAACCCATTTGAGATAGATAAATTGTTTTTTTTATAAGTCAGGGAAACCAATTACATATGTGTGTGTATATTACCGGTTCCTAGGCTTTTTTCACCATGTCAAAAGATTTCGCGGCAATTTTCATAAGATAAAAAAAATTTTGAACCCTTGTCGAGTTAAAAAATAAAATAAAAACTTTGGCACATGTATTTTAAGAGCGGTTAAATATGTCTGGAAGAAAGTGCTAAGTAAATGCACTGTATATTTGTTAATTTAGTTATCAATCAATTTTTTTTTTTTTTTGGTATTTTGAGAATGGGGCAATTTGCTTGCCGGAACTCTGGCAAACGCTTTGAGAACCACCGGTGTATATGTGTATTTTTTTTTATAATATACAAGTATAAAATCCGTATAATATGTATGCGTTATACAGTATTGATAGATTAATCGAGGAATTATATTACAGTGAAATCTAGATTAGATTTTTATTCAGAGAAAGGATATTGAAGTCTATAAAACTAATTGGGGTTGAGAAAATTATAATATTAGTTTGGCCCCAACTACATTTTGCTGTAAATTGAACAATGTTAACGTCACTACCGTATTACTTGCACCAATGATGGATTTCATTTTCACTGTTTATAAGGATCTACATGCTTAAGATTATTTCCAGCGGATTCCATTTAAACATTTAAGGAAAATGAGAAAATGAGCAGTCCTTGGTGTATAATTAAAATTAAACATTTAAAATAAAATTCAAGAATTTTTAGTAAATTATTATTAATAAGCTTTTTAAATAGCGCATAAAGCCTATTGACGGTAACTATTATGGATATTGATAAATACCTTCTGCAATCCTATACCGAGCTAGTTTGTAATTATAATTATATTTAGATTAAGTCAGATTTTTCTATTAATTGTTATTTTAAATGATTAAAAATGATCCTTAATAATTATTTCGATTTGTATTTGCATCCTTGAGTTTAACAACGTTTGCTCCTACATTCAACAGTCCACTTTACCCGATATGTTGTTCTGTAATGCGGTACTGTATCTAAAGTTCCTGAAGGGGCCAACCTGTTAGTACTTTACTTTTCTAGTATAGACTTTCGTACTTTCTATCGACTGCATACCTTTTAGAATACAGTATCAACAACCGACATATTTTCCAGAACTAAATTTTTTTCTAAAGTAGTTTCAAAAATACGTTAATAGAAAGTACAAATATTTTATCTTTAAACTATAGGATAGGAAGGAACATGACATTGAAAATCAAGAAGCTATATGTTTTAAATAATAAAGAAAGGAAGAATTTAGTTTTCAAATCAAATTATTGAATATAAAATAATCTTCCAAACACTTATAGGCTATAATATAAATCAAACTACTGTTATTTTCCTGAGTTTACGCAAAATTGCTACGCTTTCATTGTAAGGTAATATTACAGTTAAAATAATATGAAATAAATATATTGATTACTTTTTTCTCGACTTCTGTAGGTATATATTTTTTAATGGGTCTTGAGGATCAGTCAGTAATACAACTTTGTAATAATACATCTTTTCGCAACTTTATTTTTTGCATAGTCATGCCCTATGCCAATGAGAAAAACACATTTTTTTAGAACATACATTCTCTTCAAATAATTGCCCAAAAAGTACAAGTGTACATACTTACAATTCTCAACTGCAATGTGTTCTACATTATGATTCTACCATCACTGCACTGTAAACAATAAAGTTATTGTTTGATAAATAAGATTATTGTTACAATAAAGTTACGAAATGTCGCCAAAAGATTTATTATCACAAAGTTGTATTATTAACTGATCCTCAAGACCCACTAAAAAAAAGGAATAAATATATCTTGTAATTTATTATTGATGACATTACATGACAAAAAATAAAATAGATAAAAATAAAATTCAAATATATTTATAACATTATAATTAAAAGTTAATGCCTACTGAGATTTTCGAGTAAAAATAAATTACTGTAATGGAAACACTGCGGATAGCCTTTCACTGAAATAAAACTAATTCTAAGTAGGAATAAATATTTTTCGTTTTGCGAGAAATTTTCAGAATTTTATTCCAATCTCTTAACAAAAAAAAAACACTTCACATCTGGGTCCTTGCCAACTGTGCCAAAAGCTATTCTAATTTCTTTCTTCAGTTATAAATTTTCCCGTTTAAAATAAGCGCTTCATACATAAAACATAAGAGGGAATTTAAATAATGGTTTTCAATTACATATTCCACAAAGTAGTTTCTGCGAAACAAACTAATTCTTTACTTTTTTTTTTGCATCATTAGCAGGGCTATACTTCTAATCCTTATTATGGTAAATATATGATACTATAGCTAAGTAAATGAACTTCTGATAACAAGTACGATCTAATGTAAAATCATTAACGGCTTTAGTTATTATTAATTAATTACAATATTTTTCTATTATAAATAATTCTCAGTATTATAAATAAGTCCCCATATATTTTGAGAATTATACTGATTGATTTTGATAATGTATTGAATGATGGTGTATTTTTCTCTCATTTAAGTTTTTAAGGTTAGGCCAAAATGTAATGCTAATTGTTTTTTCAAATAATTTAAGATAAGAAAAAAAGTAAGAATAAGAATATGAGAAAATAAATTGGAAATTCCAGCCTGATCTCAACAAATTTGAAAATTGTTATATAATAGTTGAACTATCTATGTAAATAGTAAATAGCTAATTAGATTAATTTTTTTAATCAATTCTTAATTTTTTTTTAATTCGAATGACATTCAGTTAAAAACTTTTTAGGAAAAACATTTTAGAAAACAGTGTCAATGAAAAATAAAAACAATAGTTTTTTAATAAAAAAAAAAAGGACATATATTCAATTTGGAATATATAAAAATGATTTTCAATTTAAAATGACATATGTCCACAATTTAATAATAAATTAAAAAAACATTTTAAATGTGTAAATGGTTATAAATTAGTGACGTGAATGTATATATAGTTAAATATTAAATTATTTCTATGTAAATGAGTATTTTTTTAAAATATAAAAATGCAATGTAAACTTTGTTGATAGTGGTTTGGATTTTAATTGTAGATATTTTTAGTTTTTGAACTTGATAATGGGCAGCATTGCCCATAACGTCGTTTGAATGATATGAAGAAAAAAGAAGTGGATAAAGGGTATAAAATAAAAAACTGAAAAGAGAGAGAAATACTTTATTTATCTATGCTGCCTAAATACATTAGGTTGCTATCTCACACAGCATACTTATCAATCCGTAATCGGACATATATAAATTACACATACATGGCATAATCAGAAAAAAAGAGATACAAATTTAGAAATAAATTTTAAATAAAATAAAAAAAAATTATAAATAAAAAATGAGATATAAAGCTGGTAAGTTTTAGCTAATTATTCCTATTTGTCAAACAATCTAAGGTAGGAAAAAGGTAAGAATAATAATATAAGAAAAGAAATTTCTGCCTAATCTCAACAAATTTGTAAATTGATGAATAATAGTTGAAATTACTACGTAAATAGTAAATTATTTCTAATCAATTTTTGAATAATTTATTGATATTCAATTTATAATAAAAAAAAAATTGTTGATCGTGCATTATTTCGATTTTAGAAGAACAGTACAGCTGATTGAACAAAACAAAATTTTAAGATAAAATACAAATAGCTATTTATTCCTAAAAATAAAAAAAATTATTGAAGAGAACAGAATCAGATGGTCCTAAAAATGTAATTAAACAAAATCGATTCAAAGTACTCTTCGCTATACCTGATCCCTTTGCCAGTATGGAAAGGAAGAGTGTCGCATCCCTAAAAGGGTCTATCTATAAAACTCAGAGGGCTGGTGTGATACAATAACCTGCTAAGGAAACCCTCCTACGTAACGGATAACCCCTAACGGAAAACCATGTTCACGGACTGAAGCGTCAACACTACTTCATCGGAACCATGTACATCATTTGGCTGAGTCCTTGAAGAAATCCATCAGAGATACCTCGAGAAGAAACGCGGTAGAATCTCAATCAGAAAAGGTGTTGCTATACACTTCTTCCCTAAGATGGTTGAAAGGTAATCATCGGTCTAACGATTTAAGGAAAAACTAAAAGAAAAAAGTTGTAGAAGTAACATAATATTGGGGGAAGCAAGCAGTCAACAAGAGTTTTTTAAATTAATAAAATCATATAAATCCTTTTTTCTGTGATCATAAATGTTTTAGGTGGTTTCGGAATCTGAATATAGGTTTATCACCTCCCAATCTGGCGGATATTACCGAATTTTTTTTTTTAATAATAATAAATGACTTATGGTAGAATTAATTTAATTGTACTATGGGTCACCCCCTATTGCACCTTATAACTTGGGCAATATTTACGTAAATGACCTATGGTACAGTAAAGTGAGATCATATTTTTGGGTTAGATTCTTCCCAAAGAAAGAAGCTATATTGCTAAAAGCATGCATTAATAATTAGCTAAATAAATTACAGAACATAAAACAACTAATGATTTTAACTGCATATAACTATATATTTTTTAGAGTTGTCTAAGTCAGGTAGGCTAGATTTCCACAGAGCAGACATCTTTATTTTGGAACAAGAACCAATTTTTTTCTGGTAAAACAACTTTTTTTTTGTATGGTGGCCCAAGATAACATTGAACACATATCTTCCATACCATGCTCCCTGAGATTACAAAACAAATTCAAGGCTACTCATTTAATTGAGAATTTGATTGATATCAGAGTCACCTACAATCCCAACATTTATTTTAATATGTTTACTAGACTTAAAGTTAATTCTGATCGAAGTCTTGTGGTCCTGGCATACTCAGGCATTAATTTAAGTGAGGAGGCCATTTGTCTGTTTTGCCGCTGCTCGTAAGATATAGCTGACAACCCAAAATAGAGGACAGACACGGGATTATAGGTCATGAGGGGAGTACACACGCCTATAGGGGAAGTAGGATCAATACCCCACGCGGGCTACCCTCTATCTGTTTCTTATAGCGGTGTCAGCGCCCCCCAGTCTGGCTTCGTCTTCCTTCCACGGTTACATAAGTTCCATCTTGAAGAGTACACCATTCTAGTATAAGTACAAATACATTTAACAACATATATTAGGTATCTAAAATAAACAGACACCTCACTTGTTTATTTATATAACTTATTATATACATATATTT
>NW_027107150.1:89016-101804 GCF_000696795.3 Halyomorpha halys | reverse complement strand
TTAAAAGTTAATGTTTATATATCTAATAGTCAGGATACCAATTTATCAGAATTATACATTTTACGATTAAATGGTCAAATAATTTACGATTACAAATTACATGCTTTTAATTTTAATTTAATTAATGTTCTTGAATCACGGACGATTTTTTTTAGATCATCATTTTGTTAGATTATTTGTTTTAGTTTATAATCATTACGTCTATAACTATGTGCGGATATAGTGTATGTTAATTTGATCCCTTGGTTCTTATAGATACAGTTGCTAAACAACGTCATATTTGAAACTGGAAATAATTAATTAAAAAAAAAAACAAGAAACAACCAAATGAAATAAAAAATACTTGCATTATATTTAATAATAATAATAATAATAATAAATATCTGGGAAGTACTCCTTTGTTTTTGTCGAGATCTGTATTTACTTGTAGAAATTAATTAATGTTATTTATTTTGGAGAATTGTTCTACCACTGTTTCCTGGTCTTATAGATTTATGTTATGATTATTATTATAAATGATTAGACGAATTTGATTGTCTTCCAACTGTGATTTACACAATGTTCTACAAAATTAATGTCAAGACCCTTATGAATTTTTTTTCTTATATTTAAACTAATCCAAAATCCTTCGTAAAATCCTCAATGCTCCTTATTTTGTTACTAATAAAATCATCCATAAAGACCTAAATGTTCCTTATGTAACCGATCTAGCCCGAACCCGATATTATTCCTTCCATAATAAACTCCCTAACCACCCAAACCCACTCGTTTCTAATCTTGCTTCCTCTTCCATTCCTGGCAATCCTCCAAGGCGCCTGAAAAGAAGATGGCCTCGTGACCTTATATTGTAAACTGTTTTTAGAGTTCTACTACTGGGTAGTTTCTCTACATCCTGTATCATATCATTATGTCATTATGATCAAATTTACTGGTTGTATTTTTTTTTATACAGTTGTAAATATCAACAAATAAATAAAATAAAAAAAATAAAACTGTTCTCCTTTCCTTGCCTAATACCCTTTTACAGTTCTGACTATATTCTAGAGCGGTTCATGTTAAAAAAATAATGCCGTGGTCTATAGGTCTTGATGGATCCCCCTTCTTCTGGTGAGCAAGTAAGTAATTCCTTCCAACCTTAAAGGATCTTCCTCTCAAGAACCAGAAAAACAACTCCGAACCATTATCGATCGACCACCATACTTCATAGTTAGGTGTAAGCAATCTTACAAGTACTCTCCACGCCACCGCCTCACCAGAACCAAACACTTCTCATGTATAGAAGACTTTTTTATAGTTACATCAACCTCAGATTATTTCTGCGTTGTGAAAATAAAATAAAAAAGTGCAAAAGTCTGTATTTGTAAAAGGACACGAAAATTCGACTTAATGGCCCAGTATTTGCCTATTTTAAGGAGGTATCGTTGATTAATGGTTTACGGGTTATTATGTTATTTCGACTACACCTTGATAATGTAAACTAAAGCGGATTTATGACCTGAATGTTATCTTTCTTTTTCGTCTTTAAGGAAATCCCTTATGCTTATTGCAAAAAAAATAAGAGACGATCTCCTTTATGATTGCTGCTGTGACAGAGTATTTTTCTAAGACAATGAGCAGAACAATCAATAATTGTAGACAGTCTCCGCTTATTTTAAGTATTTACGATAGGTTAATTAAATCCCCTCTTTTTTAGAAATCGTTAGTAAATCCAAGAGATATAATAAGATATTAAACAAAATTATCTACATCAATAAAGGTTGTTCCAAGGATGCTTCCAAAGAAGATCAGTATGCATCAAGCCCAAGCGAACCTGACAATGAAAGTTCTGAATACATTGAAAGTAGAGAGATAGGACCGCTGAACAGTGTGAAGACTTTTTACTCTCATAGGAAATGTTTTCTTTACTTGCGGTTGTATAAATAGCTTCTTTTTTTTTTTTAATTTTTTTTTAATAAAACACTTATTATTAATTATTCCGGAGGTTCATTTTATTTCAAAAGGTAATTCAATTTCAATTTCATGATGAATTTTTCACACTGATATTCTTTCTTCGAAATCTAAATAATTTTATGTCAAAAATTGTATTGATCAATTTGTACTATAGTTTCTGTAAGTTAATTTCCTTATTTATTGTTAACAAATGCTCTGTAATTTATTTCAATTATCCTTAATTCATAATCAAATTAGATTTTTTATAATAATTGTAATACAAAAGTTTTTGAACTTATTCAATTTTTATTACAGAGGGTAATTGATTAATTAAAAAAAGTAAGTTTTGCCAAATGTTAAAAAGTTACTGCCAAATATTAAAAAACACTTTCTTTGTCAAAGCAAATATTTAATTAAACGAATTAGTTAAATGTATACATTTTCCCCTTTCATTTTCGAGGAAAGTCTCTCTTTTTAATCATAACAAAAAGCTGGCCATTGGACCAAAAAGGTATAAAAAAAAATGCTTTTGACAGTATAATGTAATTTAAGACAAGGTAATTACAATTGTATTTATTTACAAACAATTGACAATTAATAACATTTTAGCATCTAATTAATCGACAAATTGCCTTATACAAAAATATGTTTAAATATCTTTAATTTACTCACTAGTATTCTTCTATTTTATTCGTGTAGTACGCAGAATGTATACAGGAAAAAATAAATCTTTTGAGGCCTCCTAAGATTCTTGTGAAATCTACATAATAATAATATATTATTTATTAAGTATATTGCATTTTATGAATGTACAAGTCCAAAGTAGCAAAACTTGTATTTTAAGGTGATTTTTTATTCGCATCTCAACCAAAAATACTAACTGAATATTTGAGGCCGCTGATTAAAAACACTGGGTAATCAATCAACGTATATTACAACAATAAGTTAATAGTTCACTTTGAATAAATATAAATGAGGAGTTGGTTGGAGTGCGGTCTGTGAACGAGTAAGTAAACTTCTTTATTTGTGCCAACGTTTCGGCCAGAATTTCCGGGCTAAGTAGGTATAACTTAAGTATTATAAGAAATTAAAGACTAAATAAGAAAATTACTATTAAATTAAACCAAGAGGAAAACACAAAAGAAATATCCTTATGAAAATCTACTACGTAAATAATTGTACAAAATGAAAATTATTTAAAATTGAAGTAGTGAAAAAGGTAGTAAAGAAGACTTATGTATAAGCAATTAAATTTGTAAATAAAATAGCAGGAGTAAAGAAATCAAATCTAAAGTTATATAAACCAAGATAAGTAAAGAAATGTGAATGAGAAAATCAACTTAGTAAAAAAAAAATATTTAAAATTAAACTTATGATTAAAAGTGAGAAAAGAAATATATGAAATATGTAATTAAAATACTAGGATGGAAGATTACTTATCTAAGCAAAAATGATTAATAATTATTAATGAGTGTAATTCATTTTATTCATTATGCATGTTTTTTTGTTTTTAACCCTCAAGTTAGCTTAATGAATTAGGAGTCCGTTCGCAACATTCACTATTAATGTAGATCGCTTTGAGATAGATTCTTATATTTGACTATAGAAACAGCTCTTTGAATATGTTTTAATGATGTGGTTACTGAAATAAATCCCAAGCATAATAGCAAAAGATATTGGACTAGAGTCATCGACTTTCCCTAATGATAGTGTTTAGTGGGGCGAAGTAGGAAGCGGGTCGAGATATATCGGCCGGTTCGAGAGTAAAGTTATACTCGCGTGACCCTCCCAATGCACGAAGGCTCCACGATTGCTGAACCATCCCACAATATTGCACCTCATGGCTCACAATATTCACGCGTTTCTACCAAAATAGATGATATTATCTGAAATGTTTAAATTATTTCTATCACTGCAAAATCCACAATCAACAAGAGTTAATTTATCTTTTGTATTTGAGGAACATAGCAAATATATTGTGTTGATTTGATTCGTGTTCTGAGAAAAAATCAAACATGGTATCTCTATTTGTTCAGTAAAGATCATGTTTGTTAATGTTTTATGCGTCCCTTTCCTTAAGGAAAAATTACGTGAGACCTTCGGAGAGAGAGAGTTCACCGTGAGAGGCCTCTGGTTTGGATCTCGCGGAACAATACCAGATAGAACAAGCATCTTCTTAGAAGGCCTAGGTGTTGACATTGGGCATACTGCGATCTTGGCTGAAAATATTATTTTGGACTCCCTGGGGATCATACACCATCACCTGCATGGGAATTAGCTCGGAGATCATTCTTTGTTTTATTTATTTATTTTAATATGTTGACCTCTCTATTTGTGTGTTTTAACGTATTTATTCATTAAATTATTTTATTATATTAGTACTATTGTTTTTTTTGTTTTGTTTTTTAAACTTATTTATCCATTCAAGTGTTTCCTGTAACTGTTTTTTTATTATATTTTCCTTTGAATCTATGTGTCAGTCTTATTCTCGTAAAATGTATCTATTTGTTTGTTTTTGGTAAACTGATCTACTGCTTTAACTATGAATGATGGTCTGGTCTCACATTGCCGTCTAATATTGAATTTGTTTAGCACTGAAGAGGATCTAGGAGGGTGAATCCCGGAGAGCGAATTTGTTGATCGAGTGAATTAAAAAATTGTGAAATGGTGAAAGGAGGAGCAGAAATTAGAAAGAAAAATAGGAATGAATTGTAACATTTGTATTTGTTGTACAGACCGAAATTGATTGTAAAAGGAAACTGTAGGGGAAAAGAAATTGTTTATTATATCTTATAATTATATCTCTTTATAACTGATTATACCATGTATGTGTAATTTATATATGTCCGATTACGGATTGATAAGTATGCTGTGTGAGATAGCAACCTGATGTATTTTGGCAGCATAGATAAATAAAGTATTTGTCTCTCTCTGCCAGTTAACTAAATTTATCACTTCAATTTAATTTCTATATAATATATAAAAATCGATATTGGTTTGTTGGTGCTTTATGGACTGTCATACCGCTCATGCGATTGTCATGGATATTTTTTTTACGGTTTGTCTCTTTATCAAGAATATCAAAAAAATATTACTGATTCTATTAAATGATTGTTTATTCTACAAAAATTTTTAGAAAACATAATAGGGATTACTGTTCCATGAGTAATTTTCAGGAAAAATCAAATCATATTTGTTCTCAGCTTCGTTTGAAACCCTCGAATACCATTTTTCAAAGAAAATAAAAATTAGGAAATTTTCACCTTAATTTATTTTGAGGATTTTGTCTTCATTCCGTTGACCTCTGATCGTATAACTATTCATAACTCCTCCTCATCTTATCCAATTCCTACTTCAATATGACCACTGGAAAACCAGTGAAATTAATAAAATTTAGATTTAATACCCTTATATGGGCGAAATATTAGTTTCAAATAAAGAAAAACTTTACAAATGTTTTATTTTATATCTTCGGTTCTAATTTATTTAATTATATCTGGTTTGTGCTCTTCGGTACATTATATTGAGCCCTTAACCACTTCCAAGTTTAGTGTCGATTGGTTGAGTCATGTTGAAGTTAATTTTATTATCCTTTATTTTTTTTAATTACATCAAAGACCCAATGCAAGACAAAAAGTAAATTCTTATTTAAGGGCTTTTGACGAGCTAAAAACAAATCATCTTTGTTTCACTCCTAAATGGCTTTTTACCACACTTTGATAGGTGATTCAACATGATGAATAAAAAAATTATCCCAATGAATATAAAAAAAAAATCAACTAAATCGGACTAGTAATAACAATTATACATTTTAGCTGTTACTATAGTTGCCGTCTTATCACTTCATCTATATATTAATTGATATCAAATTTTCAATAGTGTTCAATTATTGTATATACATCATCAAATGTATCAATAGCGAAGCATTGCGGAGTCTGCTTGTTAATCTAAAAATATTTTATTGTGATAAATGAATTGTCGAATTAAATAGTTCACTAATGAATCCAACTTAAGAGTTTTACAGAGTTATCATTCAAAAGATATAAACTGCCGTACAGCTAACAATGATAAAACCACCTTTATGTTATTAAAATGGCTGTGTTACATGATCGACTCCTATTATTAACCTTATACACTAATTACAAGTAACGATCATCAACGTTATAGCGAAAGTTAAATACATCTGTACATACCGCTCTAATCGCTATTAGTAAATGTTATCATATTATCAACCCGCTTAAGTAGGATACAGGGAATAAGATAAAAAATGAAGCTGCAAATCTACAAGGCGATAATCCGCCCGACTCTGCTCTATGGTGCACCCCCGCTGCGTCACCTCTACCAAACCACGCTTGAAAAGATGCAGAGCTACCAGAATTCCGTCCTCCGGCGAATCGTCCGTGGAACAACTCTACAGAGGGCCAGAAACACCACCATTCACCAGGAACTCCAGCTACCTTCTGTGCCGGAGTATATAGGCCGAAGGGACATCAAATTCTTTGATGGGCTGAAGGCTTGTGCCAACCCGCTATTCAGAGAAATCACCCCTCCAACAAGACCTGGGAGGTGGCAAAGCACTGTCCTCTTGGTAGACGTCCTCGCCGAGGGAAGGACTTCGGGCTCTGCAGCTTGAAGTCATCTCACCAACACCACCACCAGCTGGAATGACCCCTCCTCATTTCTTGTAAGCCCCACAGCTATCATGCCACCAATATATAACCGCCTTCAGCGGACCATGTTTGCTCATCTTATGGGATTATATCTATAATGCCATACGGCATTATAGATATAATATATTATAATTATATAATACATTATAGATATAATATATTATAATGTATTCTGTAACCATATATAAAAATAAAGAGGTTTAAAAATAAAAATAAAAAAAGGGAATAATATAATGGTCCCGTACACTCGTAAGAGAAGATCACCGTTCAATAATTGTTGGTCCATCAAATATATTTTATATATTTTTTAATAAATAAACCTAACTATTACAACACTTACTATCCAAACGGTCTAAACTTCCTACAAAATACAAAGACTCATTTATATTGACAATAGTCCTATCTGAACTTACGGAGTTGAGCTTTGGAGTTTCAGTAAACCATCAAATTCCTCTCGTATCCAATCCTTACAATCCAAAACTCTTCTTAAAATCCTTAATGCTCCTAGCTTTGATAGAAATCAAGTGATCCATCAGGACTTAAATGTTCCATATGCTGCCGATTTGTCCAAAACTAGACACCTTCCTAACCACCCAAACCCACTTGTTTCTATCCTAGCTTGTCCTTCATTACCTGATAATCCTCCTAGGTGTCTGAAAAGATGGCCCCGAATCTTGTTGCAATGCTATCAATTGGTAGATTCCCCACATGTCTGTACCATGCCATTGTATTATTAACATCAAATTTACTTGTATATATTTCAATACAGTTGTAAATATCAATAAATAAATTTATATAATAAAATAAATCAACTTGTCAATAAATCAAATGAGTCAACTATCAAAAAACCAACTATCAAAGGAGCTGAATAAGAAATTTGTATGTACTGTAGTGGCCCATCACTCCACCACAGCAAGTAGTTCATCAAAAATCAGCTAGATTGCACTCCGAAGAATAATTAAGTATTTTATAATAGATGCTATTTTCTTCTTTTATTTTTATATATAAAAATGTCAGTGTAAAAGGGAGATTTTTTTTATGAACCACCTCCCTCGTCATATCTGACATACAGGTTGAGCGGAAGGGGGATTGTCCAAAAGTTATTAACCTACTCCAACGGTAAGTCATGTAGCCATGTTGGCGCTTTAATTCGTTCGGCTACAGACGGCCCCTATAAGAGAGAACATTAACTAGTGGCACCTCCTTAAGACGTGATATAAAATTTTATTATTAGACCAGAAGATCCTTCATCCAGGTTTTAGTTTCGTACGGACAATATTTTTGGCCATGATATTAATGGAAGCGTTAGCATGTCCTTGTAATTTGTTATGGAATCTTATGTGTAGTTGGTTCATTTATCGATGGATTCTAAGATGAAATTAAAATTGGCTATTTTATTTGTTTTTTGTTGTGAATTGGGAGTAAGTAGTAAGTATATAGGAGTAAGAGTTCAATGTATGTCGAAGTTTTAGCGCTTTCGAAAAAAGTGAAAATTGATTTCTTAGTCTTTGACTTATGGATGATCTCATTAATTTTATATAGACTCGTCAATCGTCTGTTGAATTGATGTTTTGTCTAGGATAATTAGAAAAGATAATTTTGCATCGATGCGTAAAGGTGATGTGATGTTATTTTTCGTGATTTCGTCGGGTATTCCATAGTTTTAATTAATCGTTTGATAGTATGAGATACTGTTGTAGGTTTTTAAGACATGTTTTGGATTTGTATACCTTTAATTTCAAAATATTATTCTTTTCTTAAATTTTGTGGTATATTTATTTCGCATCTGAGAGTTCTGATCACTTCTCAATTAACAAGTGCGATAATTACCCAGGAGACAGATAGGCTGTGGGCGTGGATAATTTTCCTATCGGATTGAATAGCACATTAGCACTAAGAAACTGGGTGGAGCTAACAGTTAACATTTGCTTGGCCAAGTCAACAGAGCAGTGGCTATAGGCAGCTACTGATTGGCCTTCATGCCCTGCCACATCTCAATGCTCATAGTATGCCATTATAGTCAACCCTCAACACTCCAAGCCAAACAGATGGCCGAATAGTTGTGTCAACTGATACTATTAATTATATTGTGGAATAAAATTATAGCATAATATACAATGCAATCCCAACTAATTGCTGCAGAGGGAGGTGATCGACTTTTTGAAAAGTTTGGATTAAAAAAAGTATTAGGAAAAATTTTAAAAATTCAACAATACCAATGTACATAACTATTTTTAATTATTTATTTGTTTAAATTTAACAGTTTAAAGTTTTAACAAAATTAGACATTACAAAAAAAAATGTTTGTTTTTTTCTTCAGGTGCTATAGTCTTATAGGACCGCTGGTTAGCCGTATTTTGGAAGGCTACAACTTTTGTTTTCTTTTACATCGCCAGTAACGGTAAGTGATTATTTAGTTTGTTAAAATCTTGTTTAAATAAAATAAATTGTATCCAATTTTACTCTCAAAACAATTTATATTTCTTTATAAGTCCGACGTTTTGGCCTTAATCCTCAAGGACAATTTTAGAGCCATAACAGTTTTTAAAAACTTTATGCAGGCTATTCTGCCCAGGTCATTAATTTCAGTCCACAATTACTCTACTTTGTCAATAGAATATATTAAATTAAAAAACTTTTAATCATAGCCAACCTTCACTATTATAATTAATCACAACAATATTCTATGCACGGACCTCTTTAAAAAGTGATAAAAAAAAAAGAAGTTCGCCAAAAACATTCCTGTTATACATATTTTTACTATTAAATATATCAGTTATACGTAAACATAACTAAATGATTTATACGATAGATAATATGTATTTCTATTAGCAACAAAATATATTATGAACGCTTTCATACGATTGCCCGAAATCGAAACTGTAAAAATTTCTGCCTTATATTTTCAAGGTGATGTTATTGCCTACTGAATTTTCTAAATTGGACTGAGAATTTTAATTGCAGGTTTTGTAGGATATAGGATGGACGCTGAGTTGTAATTGCTTAGAATAAAAAGGAAATTAAGAAATACTGGCATCGGAAGGATGGAAAGAGCCACTTCAGCTCGGCGTAATACTGGATTATGTGCGTACCTCTGCTGATCCCGAAAAGAAATCATAATACAAAATTAATTAATAAGACGTTTAACTGAAGCTTCGAGTCTACCCGGTAGCCATAGTCTAAGTGGTGGAGAGCAAGAGAAAACTAAGAGTTGGGGGTTTGTAAGTGGAAGGGTTTTATTCTATTGAATTACTACTTGGTTTTAAGAAAATTGAAAAAATGTGAAAAATCGAACCTAGAAACAGGCCCTTTCGTGTGTTGCTGTAATATCCCAGGCATAAGAATGCCCGTATGAGGGACCACCCACTTCAGGTGGTCGCTCAGCCAAGTACTTTTTTTATATTTTAATTTCTACATTATTAGACAATAGTTAATGAAACTGACCTTCCCGTTATAGCTTTTTATATTGGCCACGCCTGGAACTGAATCCAAGGGAAAAGTCTCAAAAGAGAAATAAATCGATATTAATCCTTGATTGTGCACTGGTAGAAGGCTCGTTGCGAAGGAAGGCAAGGCTAACTCAGTTTACCATCCACCTCCCCACTTACGGAATAAAATCAGAAATTTTATCTTCCACGTTTTCCCGATTTATTTTATTACAAATAATGTATTTCTTTATTATACCGCTTTTTTCTCTTCTAAGTTATTTCGCGGTGCCGAGATCTATCGAGATGGAAGAAATAAAAACTAGGTACAATACGAATACCTCGATATTAAGAATCCTTGTGATAATAATTACGATTTTATTGCATTAATCCAAAATATATAATTCGCTGAAGTCTATTGAGTGATTTAATAATCAGTTATTAGTTTAAAATTATTAAATTCTCTCCGAAAATAAATTTTGAAAATTTCTCTTAATAATAATAAATTTAGTGTTATCTATTTATATTACCATAATATTATGGATAAATAATTATTAGAGATAAATGAGGTTTTTTTTTTGTTTTGTTTTGTTTTTTTAAAGGTTGAAAGCTAAAATTGAAAAATTTTGAGTTGTGCATACATCACTGAGCTTTCACCTAGGACACCAGGTTTTGTGTAGACTGGTGGGATTGTGTTAAAGTTGAATATTTTTTACTGGAAGATTATTGATTGACTTTGTTTATAGATGAATGGAATATGGTTCGGGTGCGGTAAAAAAACAAAAAAAAAACTCTAATAGTAAATGATCATACTATTTTTATTAAGCCAACGTTTCGCCCCACGTTGGAGGGCTTAGTCAGGGCTGTTTTGACGGGAGACAAAGTCAGATTGACTCAATAAAATGGTATAATCATTTACTATTCCAGTTTTTTTTTTTACCGCACCCGGACCATATTCCATTCATGAATCTTTTTGACTGTTTTGCTTACCCATACTTCAATAATTAAAATTAAATTATATCTGTGCCACTACAACCCATGAAGAGGTGCAATACTACTATTGGCTGTGCAAGGACTTGATTTGGTCAGAATCTCGCTAGACCCCCAAATTTTTACCTAATTAAGAAAACCCACTTAATGAAGCTGGGTAGACCCTGAAGCGCTCCCGAACCCACAGAATTGAATCAACATCAGCAGATAATAATCATCTGCCATTCGAAGGATTCGAACCCGAGTCCTTGGAGTTAGTAGTCCATTGCCTTACCAATGAGCTATCCACTCCCTAATAACAACAATAAAATAGTCATGTTGAGTGAGGTCGTTTCGAAGGAGCCGAGTTCAAATCCATAAGATAATTATATATTTTCTTACTGTAATCGTGAATCCACCCTATAGGCTCGGGAGCCCTCCAGGGTTTACTCAACCTCTATAATGTGGATAATCTCGATTCGAAAAAATCTAAGTGTGATCTTGAATAAATCATCTCCTTGTACTGCTTTTGTTCAAGAAACAGAACCCGTAGAAGCTACTGAACACCTTACCTTATATGGGTTGCAATAGTACAGATTCAGATAGTCAAATACCCAGTGTAGTCTTCCAGTTTATATTATATATGAATTTGAGACTGTTTGAAACTAGATTAAAAATTTAGCTGGGGATGTTACATGCTGGACTTGCATGTTCCTGACCATGAGTAATGTTGAGGTTGAGCTTCCAAACTTGGGTGTGGCTGTGGGTGAACTTCTCCTCCACAGTATGCTGTTCTTAGGGGAAAGCAGAAGTTTTGGAGGGGAGAGGGGAGGGGAGAAAGATAAGAGAAAGGGCTTTGGAGATAGCTGTGGCTTAGAGCAGATTCCTCTCATTCCAAATGTGAATTATATACTGCAAGTACACAATGCATTGATACTCATATTACTGAAAGAGGAAACTATTCCATCATGACAACGAATTATTTTTAACTTATTTATCTGTTTTTAATTTATGTGTTATTTTTTTAAGTATATATTTATTTTTAACTTTACTTCTATTATAACTATTTAATTTAAATTTATTTCTACATTTGTATTTATTGATAATTGCTTTTTTATGCTTAAGTTTGAGACCATAAATTTAGATAAAAACTTGTATAATACATTTAATATAACTCCTTTTCAATAAACAAAAAAACTGGTTAAGCTAAGACTTTCTTGTAAGTACACCATCAAAGCCATATTAATAGAATAAACGTACATAATCAAACCAATTGGCAAATGCAAAATTCTCAAAATATTATTTAAAAAATTTTTTAAAATATTAAAATAAAAGTAGAAAATGAACAGTGCATTCTAGCACTTACTTTGCACTGTAACATATTCACCCGCTCTAAAGACAACTGTGCCGACAGTTCTTCGTACAAGGTTGCCTAAAATTATTTCTGCACAAGAAGAGTGCCGTGGTAAATAAGTTTGGGAACCGCTGATCTGCCATATACCACGCGATATAATAGAATCCAAATCAGCGAATTATTAACATCTACTAATATTTCTACTCTAGGAAATGTTCATTTTTATTTTAATTGTATTCTCCGCATAGTAGCTTTCATAATGATAGAAAAACTTTATTAAGAAAGTTGAGCTGTCCAACCGCATATACATAACATACTTGGACATAGTCAGACAATTCTTTTTTAATTATTATAATGAGTAGGCATAATAGAGTAATTTATAATATATAACAGTGACACATGATTTTTATAGTTTTTTATAATATATGTCCTATTATTATA
>NW_027107150.1:78058-88940 GCF_000696795.3 Halyomorpha halys | reverse complement strand
TACATTTGCCCTCTTAACCCAATACATTTTTTCCACTCTTTAAAAAACATAGAATAAAATTAAAATATAAATAATAACAATTTTATAAATAAAATTATAATATATGCACATCTACCGTATTTTCGCACATACGTATTATTTAATTAAAATATTTAAAAACAACAAAAACTCAGCAAGGATATAACTGTATCCATACAGTCTATCGATGATAAATATAAAATTTAAAAGAAGTAAATACTAAAAAGAAGTATTTACGCCTGTATATTGTGGTATATAATACCCATAACAATTTTACTATTATTATTTTTTTATGCAAGACAATCAATTTTAACCTGTAACAAAACACATAAAATTAAAAAGAGAAAAACTATATTTTGAAATTATTTATTACTATTCAATTTAAATAATTATTTTTATTTTTGTTAAGTTTACTTATATTATTTATTTTTTGAATTACTTTTGGAGTTTTGGCCGACTCCAGTCTGTTAGGGGCAATACCTGAAGACAAATAAATATATAAAATAAAAATAGATACTAGATGAACCCCAGGAAAAGAGAAATACGAGAAACTAGTGGAATACTGAGGACAAAATAGATATGGTTAAAAAAATAAAATTCAATGTAACTTAGTTCTAAATAAATATAATGCGGTATTTTGATAATTGTAATAAAAAAATATTATATCTTAGATAATTACTGTTTTATAGCAACCCAATATATTCGGGCAGTATTGCTTGCTCAACAAATCATATTTCTCACTAACCATTTTTGGGACTGGACCACTATATAAAGTACCAACGTAAATAGATAACGATGTACCATTGGCTCTTTAATAATTTACAGCCTTGCGAGTTAGGTTAGCTATACGGCGTGTGAAATTATGTAAACTCCGATGTGACGTATTGAATTTCAGGCGGGCTCATGTGTCAGTTGAAGCTTCACTAAATAAGATACACATTTAGGAGTCCAGTTACAAGCATTAAGCGTTTAAGAGTGCATTTTAGCTGCATTATTTGCTCTTTAAAAATTTGTTTCATCACCTTAAAATTAACTTATCCATCATTTTGTCTTAGTTTGTCAAAACGTTTAATTATCGGTACAATTAAAGAGCGTAATATATCTAAAATCAGTCGTATGATACGAAACAAAACGGCTGTGATAAGTTCAAAACATTTTAAATATATCTTTCAATAAATAGTGACATTTATTTATATATAATTTAATTTATTGTTTGAGACTAGTTTGTTTAGCAATTAAAATAAAAATTTTCCATATAGTCTCAACATGTTTATTTTTTTATAACTCCTACGTTTCGGCCATCCTCAAGGATATTTTATTTATAATATCACAGCTAACAATGCAATTAAAATGTTGCAGGTAATATGCCCTTATCTAAATATACCCTTTGTCTATTAACCTACTTTGATCCACTATTTCACTCATTCTAATTTTATTCAGTTTACACTATTACACTAGATAAGATTTTACAGATGGAGAAAAAAAAAATAATAAGTCAAATGTGTATATACATATCTTTGTCAATTAACCTATTTGACTTATTTTATTTTTTTATATATCTTCACTCTCCATATTTCCCTTATAAAGAAATATCCTATTGGTATTTCTTGTTTATTTAAAAATAAAATTGTTTGTATATAAACAATTATTAGGAGAACGAATATATCAGCACAGTAATTATGTAAAAAATAAGGAAAAAGGCCCAAATAAAATATCATTGGTGCAACATCTACCTAAAAATAAACATAGTTTTGATTGTTTAAATAAATTCATTTTATATAATTTAAGTCTTAAAACAATTTTTATTTCTTTATAAGTCCGACGTTTCGGCCATTCTCAAGAACAATTTATCACATACAGCTTTTATTATACATATGATCTTTAGTAATTTTTATTTTATAATAGTTTTGATTTTGAAAATATTGGTTATTCATTCAGATAATAATACCTTTAAAAGAAAAATGCTATAAGCTATTTATATATCAGAAAAATATTTATTATAGGGTCAATTTCAAATCAGACTCAAATAATATGCCGAAATTTTAAGACAAATTAATTTGTGATCACAATGTTTTTATATAAAATAAATAATATATAATTAAATTTGTTAGATTTTTGAATAATTAAATGAATCTATAAATAAAATCAATTTAAATTGGAAATATAATGAGAATATGTCAAAACTGATGAAGTAGATTAAAAAAATGTGATTGATAAGATTGTAATGGACAGAGGACATTGAATAAAATTAGATAAAATAAGCTAAATAGCGGATACAAATTAACACAATGTATTGAAGGTTAATTGATTGGTGCATAACGTTTCCCTAATATAATTATATTTTATAGGTTAATGGACTAAGGTATAATTTGGCAAAGCTAGAATAACCTGCAACTTTTTAATGCCATTGTTAGCTGTGTTATAAATAATATAAGATTCAGAGTGTTTTTTAAATAATTTTGAATTGGAATTGAAACTGTTAAGCAATCTATCCTTAAGAATCTATATCCTCAAGGATGGCCTGAATTGCCCAAACGAAGGAGTTATAAGAAAATAAACAAGAGACTATGTGGATATTTTTTTTTTATAACTGATTATAAAATTCGTTGAAACTTGGAATTGGCAATATAAACTTATGCTTATGATTTTTTTATATGTTTGTGTGAAATTTCACAATTAGAAGTAAGTAAACCAGGACATTTAGGAAGGAGGCTAAAACCTCCGAGTATATGAGAGGCGCGCAGAGGCCGGTTGAGACAACACTGAGAGTAAAGTGCAAGGAGCGAGCCATTAGGGGAGCCCTGCAATGGCACATAAATAGAGTTAATGGTGTGACCCACTCCAGCTCTTGCAACTCTCTTTTCCACTCACTCTTCAGTTTGTCTTCTGTTTAAACGTCAATTAGCTAATTCCAGGACAACATGTTTGCTTAGTCCTGGACCTCAAACGCTGTCCTAATCGAATCATGTGGTCAATTGATTTATTTCTTTAGTTATTTTTCCTATTTCAAAAACATCTCAATAGCAAAAGATATTTTTAAAGTAAGAAGAGTGTTTTCCTTTAACTTTGAGTTTAGAGAATAAATGACTGGGAAAGAATAGGAAAACAAGTAATGAAAAAAAACTTTACTAGTGCTTAACTCATATTCAGCAAAAGGGATGATATAAAAGAAAGTTTATGGGTACCGGAAGTGGCAAGAATTTGATGAATGTTATAAAGTCAATCTCGAAACTTCAAATTCTGCCGATCTGCGTAGAAGATTTACCGCAGTCAGACATAGTGTAAAGAAATCGGAGGAGTAAATTAATCTTGCGAAATAACTGCAATATTGTTTTTCTTTGTACGCAGGCTTAAATTATAATATTAATTAATTCTCTCTTTTTTGATAATATTTATATTATTATTCCAATTTATTGTACAATGTTTAGTTTTTCATTAAATATGACCGTTTTTATTAGTTTAAACCTGGACACTCGGTGGACCAAGCTGCAAGAAACATTAACACGAATATAATAAGAACCCATCTCCGGTGGATTGCAAATTTGTTGGTTGGTTACACAGATTTGGATAACCGACCCAGAGGAAGATATCCAACAGGAATTGACGACGATGAACTTAGGCTTACTGTGGAAGAAAAGCTTTACCAAACAGTTAAAGGACTTGAGCACAACTGAATACAAGTGTATAGACAGTTTCTCGACACTTAAAGACCATTGATAATGTAAAAAAAAAATCTATGGATACCTCATTTAACTTAATGAGCGGTACCAGCAAAATCGTTTGTTTACTCAACTAAAAAACGAGCCTTTTCTGGTAAGGATAATCACGTGTGATGAAATGTTAAATATCGACGAAAGAACGGGACATGCTAAAACCAAATTTGCATCCATAATGATTGTTTTCTCTGTAGTGGCCAATGCCAGGAATAATTCATTTTTCCTTTTTACCCAGAGGTTAAACCATCACATCCATATCAAAATGCAGTGATATTGACATAATAGGTGTCATAGTGCGTTCGGGAGACTTCCGGAGTCCACCCAGCCTGAAACTGGGAACCCTTAATTGGGGACAAATCTGAAAGTTGATTGTGATTTTAGATGAACCACCTCCTTGCATAACCTTGTTCAAGAAACTGTACTTCCTTACAAAGTAATGGAGTTCATAACTCCTTCATGAATTGTAGTGTTACTGATTGATTTTTTTTATTTAAGAATCAAGGAATGATGTTATTATGATCATCATTTAAAATTACCAAATTATCATTTATACATAATTTCAGTTACTTTTTTTCGATTTTATTCTAAGAAGAAAGTAAGTTGAAAGAAGTTGCTGTGTGAACTGAGTGTGACCTTTTGCCCTAACAGACTTTTTCGTGACCGACGGCATAGCATGTTTTGATATTTCCCAGGAATCCTTGCTCAAAGATCCGACTCGAACGGCCAGCCCTAACAAAGCCAATTAACACAACTAACAAACTCAATTAACCCAATCGCACTCTCCGCCATGACACTTGGGGTGCCCTATAATTATATATTTTATTATTTATTTCCCTTAATTGTCGGATGAATATGGAAAGTGCGATATAATGAATATTCCAAGTGCCTGTCTTAATTAAAATTGAGTCCAGAACAGACAATTAATGAATCGGATAGGACGATGCGAAAGGTGGCCCGCGTTAACTAATGTATACGATCCTATAAACTTTAACAAATTTCCATAGTAATTGCTAATTTGGAGGCACATTTGCATATAGTTGTTGTTAAATAGGAATAGTCGTAAAGCTTATTGGTACCAAGGGAAGGACCGATGTTATTTTAGTTCATATGAATACTCCTACGCAGTGCAAAGAGTAATACCTACCCATTCTTTATCTCCAAGGATTACATTCAATTTTATTTAATGTATAATATAATATATATATATATATATATATTATTGTAACAGTGGATTATTTATATAGCTCCTTATGTTACATATCTGTATAACATTGTTCCAATGATGTTAAAATTTCTTGTGTCCCGAATGTGGTACATCTGTTGTAGTGGAAGGCGCGAAAACAAAGAGAGAAAGTCCACCTTTCAATTTGTAGTTGCAAAGTGCAGTTTAATAATAATCGTAGTTTTACTTGTATTTTTCTTTCTGCTCTAATTACTTCCTGATAAACAATATTCCTTAAAAATATTATTTCCAGATTGCTTCTTCTCGAAATATAAATGTGAATATGATAGTGAATGATGTGAAAGTCAATTTCTATTTGTGATCAAGAATCAGTTATTAGTTGTAATTATCAATGCTTTCCTCAGGCAAAATTTCCAATAATGTAGAAACTGATATGTTTACAGAAAATTGGGTATACTTTGTTGCTATAAGTCTATTTTCTCCTATTTTTTTTATTTATTTATTTTTTTAAATTTTAAAGTTCGCTTAATAAATTAGCAATTTCGAATTAATTAAAAAAATATGTGTATATTTAATTTGAATTTATTTTGTTCTAGATTCATATTATATTTTGTTTATCATTATATTTTATTTTATAATCTTAAATACTTTCTTGAGACTGGTTAATGTTGTTTAAATAAATGTTATCGCTTTATAGTCTCAAAACATTTTCTTTTCTTTACAAGTCCAACGTTTCGGCCAATTCGGCTATCTTCAGGGACAATCTTTATGTGTTTTTAAATTATTTAGTTCAAAAATTGTATTAAGGTATGATGAATTATCAATAATATTGTTAAGTATTTTGAATTGTTGAGGATCATAGATGTAATAAAAGCTGTCCCTGAGGATGGCCGAATTGGCCGAAACGTTGGACTTGTAAAGAAAAGAAAATGTTTTGAGACTATAAATAGATAAAATTTAAATTACTTAATTAAACATTATTTTTTTTATTAGTATAATTAATTTTTAAAGCGAATTTTTTAAACCTCCCGATTTTTTTTTATTATCTGACTGTTTCTAATTTTAAAAATTTCTTCCACTAAATTATTAATGTCGAATTAATTTAAAAATATGTATATACCTAATTATCATATTATATTCTGTTTATTATTATATATTTTTTATTGGTATGCTTAATTTTTTTATTGTCTAATTGATTTTAATTTTAAAAGTTTTCTCAATAAATTAGTAATTTCGAATTAATTTTAAAATATGAGTATACCCAATTTTGATTTATTTTGTTCTAGAAGCATATTACATTTAGGTTTTTTTTTGGTTTTGTTTATTCCCGGAACGGCCTTAGTGACCACACGAATATCATTACTTGTGGCTTTTCTCTTGTTTTTGTTTTTCCTTTTCTTCCATTTTTCACTCATTATCTCTGCATGCCTTAGTTTTCTTTCTTCTGTCCACGCGACCCCCTTTTCCGAATTTCCATTTCCCACAAGAACCTTGATTTACTTCAGTCTTTTTCTATATCTTCCTCCGTCCAGACTCCTGGTTCGTTATATTATATTTCGTTTATTATTTTTTTTTTTTTATTAGTATACTTAAGTTTTTTAATGTATTATTACTAAGCCTCTTGATTTCTATCGTCTGTATGTTTTAATTAAAACATATGTGTATATATAATTTGGATTTATTTTATTTTCTAGAATCAAATTATATTTTGTTTATTAGTATATTTTTAATTAAAAACTTATTTATTTAGTGTATTATTCCTAAATCTTCTTATTACCTATTTGTTTTTAATTTTAATTATTTTTCCCAGTAAATTAATAATTTCTAATTAATAAAAAAATATTTATATATCTAATGTATAGGCATATTGACTATAATTTAAGTTTACTTGGCATGCTATTTGTTAACGAATTATATTTAGTTTATTATTATTATATATATTTTTATTAGTATTATTAATTGTTATAGTGAATTATCATAATAGAATATTATGTTTGAAAGATGAAACATAGGTCTGACAAAGAAATTTTCAAATAATTAATATATTTTTTAATTTTGGTCTATGTTTTCTATTGTTCTTTTCTTCGATTATGACAGCCTTAAATAGTAACCTGCTGATTCCCTGGTGTTTATAAATACACTTAGAAAGTGGTACTAAAGCAACCTGCATACAAAGAAACTTAACTCCACTTTTTAAAAAAAATCACCGATATTGACACATTTTAAAGTAATGGATTGGTTTTGACTCAGTGGATTAAAAAAAAGTAAATAAAAACAAGTGTACCCCTAAAAGAATTACTTATGATTAGAAGCACAAAAAATTGAGTTGTAATAATTATTACATTAATGATTAAGGGAGCGGCGTAGCTTAGGGAGCAAGGCTAACACAGCGTCTCCCGAACCTGGATTTGAATCTGACTGTAGTAGATAATTATTTATTCTCTTAATTTGGCCATGAGTCAACCATGTGGGTTTGAGAGACATACTCGGGAACAACTGTTATATATTTACTGCAGAGTCAAGAAAAAAAATAACTTTTTATCTTCTAATAGAGGTGAAATGCAATCGGCTATCAACAGATTTTCAACCTTTCTTTCCCAAATCATGATCTCCTTAATATCTGCGAAAATGTGTTGTATGTACCCCAGGAAGGATTGTAACTCGGAAAAAAAAAAAAACACTTGCCTCCAAAGATTGCAAGGTAGCAATATATTCAATATTTTAACTTCGTTCGTAATAGATGTTAATTGTTATGTAATTTGTAATAACATAGAGAATACTCGGAAGGGAACCCGCCACCTCGTACATGGAAGTCCTCTTTGAGAAGTCGCTAATGACGTCACGGGAGTTGGCCTGAACTGAAGCAGAAAGTTGTGATTGCCTTTTATCTTGTGAGCTAAGTAGTTAATCCGCTCTTCTTCTTTTCGTCCCCGTCTCCTAACTAGGGCTAATTTGATTTAATACAAAATTCTGGTTTAAATTCAATTACTGTATTTAATCCTAGTTATTTGAGTCATCGTTTATAAGTAATTCATGTATACAATAATTTTTTTTCTTGAATATAATTCTTAAGGAAGAATATTATGCATTGAGAACAATTAAATACCAATCACCAGGACCATTGGACCGTTTATAAAATATATATTTTAGCTCTAGAACAGAAATTACATGCAAATATTTCCGAACTTGCTCAAACGTTGGACTGAGTTTCACGATATATCTCTGAACACAATTCGATATTTCTACCTAAATACTACGTTATACTTCAATCTGTCTTTTTCAACAGGTTTTTCTCGGTCTGAAACGTGTAAGGGATTCCTTTTATTTGGTATATCTCAGCCAGAGTACCCCAAGGTTCAGTATTCGCTCAAGTACCATTCCTTGCAGATCTAAACTTATAACAGCAGCATCTACAGGTGACACGCCAGGATAAAAAGGCATATAAATCCATTATATGCCTTACAGACCCTGTCACAGTATCTAATACCGTTACACTACTGGTTTCAATTTAGGTCAATTCAATCATTAACTCAATACAAATCTTATTACAGTTACTCTTCAATGTGATACTTTTCCCCCACTGATTCTACTGCCAAACGTAGTACACTACCTGGGTGTGACGTTTAACCGAAGAATGGGGTACCTATCACGAAAAAAATAAAAGTCCTTAGTCAAAGAATAACACTTCTTTATTCACTGTTTACGAAACGTTGAAAAATAAAACAGGCATTTAAGCGTATAAGCTGTGGTACTGAAACGTATTTGAGCCTACGTACCACATACATGTGACACATCTGAAAAGACATAAATTATAAAATGTCGAGAACTAAAAAAAAATGGACCTTATTATGTCTTTTATATAAATTTATGTACAAGACTCCGATAATCCAACTTAATTAAGAGAACAAAAAAAAATGGACCTTATTATGTCTTTTATATAAATTTATGTACAAGACTCCGATAATCCAACTTAATTAACAAATTACAAGAACGTCCTATAACACTCATAAATGCCTGAATGTTATACACCAGAAGATGGTGCTGTGTATTACTCATCAACATGCCTAATAAAAATAAAATACCTATAAAATAAAATAAATTAAATAATAAAAAATATAAATAATAAAAAATAAAAAAAATAAAAAAATAAAATGCCTGAATTTTATACAGCAGAAGATGGTGCTGTGTATTACTCATCAACATGCCTAATAAAAATAAAATACCTATAAAATAAAATAAATTAAATAATAAAAAATATAAATAATAAAAAATAAAAAAAATAAAAAAATAAAATGCCTGAATTTTATACAGCAGAAGATGGTGCTGTGTATTACTCATCAACATGCCCCTCGTGTCATTTTCTTAGGTTTCTCTTCATTTAGGTCACTCGTTGTTGATCGGTAGGAATAAAAACTTAGCTTAGAATTTTTTTTTTTTAGTAAAACGAACAATAAAAACGAATGGTATTATGTTTTACTTTGACAACTAGCATTATTAATTACAAATAAATCTCTTATTAGATTTTTTTAAACTTGCATAAAGCAACTTAAAAACTTTATTGTGATTTTGTTAATACTTACTTATGATCCAGAGCCTAAGATTAAATAACTTCTGATATTTCTCAACTTACCTGCAAATAAAAAAAAAATATTATAGTCCTTTATTCCACAAATATTTATATTATAATAATAAATTTAATTAGTGTAAAATAGGTTTTTATTATAATTACAATAAAAATAAGCTTTGTAAAAAAGAATTTATATAAAATCTTTCAAGATAATATAATTATTTTCATTAATTAAGCATGTAACTTTCTTACAATAGTTCTTCCATATCTTACAAAAACTAAGTTTTTTGTTTTATTTTTAAATGAACGAATTGTAAGATATTGTTGTAGACCGGGGTTCTTTTCTCTGCCATGGCCTCCGGATAGACTGCCCCAAAGCTAGTAGGGTAAACCGCAGTCTTTAACAGAATATTTCATCATCAAGAACATACAATTTATTTTTTTTCGTCAGATGTGGCACTGCTCAAACAAAGGAATTATATGTAGTTTTATATTCAAATGACAAACTGAAAATGATGATTTTTCATCATATCTACTTGAGTAGTCTACTATCAAAAGTTAAAATATCCAATTTTAAAAATAATGTCTTTTTGTAAAATATAAAATTCTACAACAGAAAAATATACGGTTTATTCAAAAATTTAATTTATCTACATCAAAAAAATAAATTATCACCAATAAACTTAAAATATACAACGCTGCTTATACCGATATGGTTTTATCCACACAGTCCTAGGTCTCCTGCAAAAAATCCCACCTTCAGAACATTCGGGTCTTTTATTCGAAACTCCTCCGATAGATAACTCAAATTCACTTTTATATCACAAACAAATCATTTACAAGGATCTGGACATACCATTTGAAACTAACATAATAAAAAACAGTACAGAACTTTCTTTTTACTCTCCCACTGGACAAGACAACCTTTTTTGTCGGAAGGTTGTCTAATTGATCACAAATTTACACTATGTGCTGAAAGGGATATGTAAAACTGAAAAGTTAATAATAATAAACTACATCAAATGATCCCATAAATTTTTAATAATAATGTTTCTAAAGTTGGTAAATTACATTTATCAATGTTTGGTTCGTTAACCGAGCCATTGACTGTTCAGGTATTTCTTTGACAGTGAACTAGGTCTGCCTTTTGTGAAAGATAAATACCGAATTGTGCCAATGGAAACGACAGGACTAATTAAAAATTTCAATCCAACTGGGATTATTTTTTTTTTCAATTTTCCATGTCCTACCCTACACAGGTTTTTCTTTCGTCCTATTTTCCCAGAATATTTCTCCGTTTCTGGTTCGTTACTTTCTGCTTCAAACGTGAATTTAATTTTAGAAATTTGTGACCATCACTAGTTTTAATAATTTTATTTTTTTATTAAATAAATAATT